>NC_090750.1:57547455-57552455 GCF_036898095.1 Palaemon carinicauda | reverse complement strand
TGAATTGCATTACTCAATAATTATATTCCTTTATATTTTGACAAGCTAAGGGATCAAATAATACCTTTTTCAATATGATATCAGTTATCAATGTTTTTTTCTTCCAAGGCAAAGGCGTTATCATATCCAATCTATCTTGGAATTACATTACTTAATACATTCCTTTTCTTTATCCAAGGCAGAGGAGTTATCATATCCAATCTATCTTTGAATTACATTACATAATATATTCCTTTTTCTTTACCCAAAGCAAAGGCGTTATCGTATCCAATCTACCTTTGAAAATACATTACATAATATATTCCTTTATATTTGGATACGTTTAGGATCAAAGAATATCTTTGTTCAAAAAAAAAATAATAAATTTTGCATTGACCAGATATGTATAATAACAAAATGAAAGTATAATTCCTTCTTTACTTATGTTGAGTTACAGAATTTTATTTTTTTTTTATTTTTCCAATTTCATTTGATCTGCAGTTTTCTCCCTTTATTGAGAATGCACTAAAATTATACAAACAGATTGCAAACAACGTTGGCCTTTTGACACAATACAATAATTATTTAGTAGCAAATAGGGAAAATTATGAATAATTTCCCTAAATTCAGAGAATCTCTTTGGAAAAACTCACAATTCTTTTCTTCTTAGTAAATTCCTTTCGAAATACTCTAACTAGATTGCTTCATTCAATCCAAATATTATTTTCTTTTTTTTTTTTTTTTTTTTTTTTAGATTGCCTAGCTAGAAGAGCAATACACAGGCTCTTGCATTGATGGCAGCCCGTAATTAAGGAACATCCAGATATTACAACAACCGACTCCTCTTCCAAAGGAGCAGATTTAACATTCTATACAGAAGTCGATATAATTGAAAATTATCATACATATAAATCCACCCAGTTTTACGAATTCAGAAAGTCAAATTCTATGGATTATAAATTCAAAAAAATTATGTAACCTTGTCAGTTTTTTTTTTTTCTTATTCAAATGAATGAAAGGAGATTGGAAGAGGAGTATAAAAGAAGACCAGAATAACAATCAAGCCTTTGATGGAAACCATAATTTGTTATGTAGACACAACCGACAGGCAAAAACAGTTTTGATATAACGTGATCATTTTGAAGAAAATTAGATTTAGTTTCTATTTCAATTTTCTGATCACTGATGAAAACAAGGAAGAAATAGAAACGAGGTTTGGAAATAGAAATCCATGTTTTGGAAGGTGAAGCTGGAAAGTATGTCGAAATAAAAAGGCAGAATAGATTATCTATAATCTATTTTAAAATCGGCATTGACTAACACCTGCTCGCATGTTATCGAAGTCCGGCATTGTTTGTCCTGGGATGAAATTAGAACCAACCACAGCGCGAGCTCGCTCAGCGGAGGAAGTCCTGCCAACTTTTATTAGTGATAATCCTCAAGGTTGGCGTGCGCATCACAACCATATTCCGCTTACCAGGACAGTGGGGTAATGAAATTATGTTTAATGAGATACGTTTGAGGAAAGACCATTTGATTGGCGGGATATAAAGTGATCTGGTAAGTGGTAACAGCGAGTGCAGGATAGGTAATGGACGTCCTGAGTTGGCAATAGTTTCCGAACTCGAGCTCTGATTGGCTATAATTTCGTTCCGGGTTAAACCCTTCCAGACTTCGTTAAATTGAACGGCATGTGTTATTTCTAGTTATTTCTATTTGATTTAATTTTGCCGATATTAGATAAAGTAACTACCTGTTCGAATCATCTTTCTTTGTAACGATTGTTCGAATTAATTTTAATTGCATTGAGATATGATTGTTCATTATCTGACAACACAAGGGATTGAAAATTTTACATATGTGAATTAATCTAAATTGTTACACATAGTTGAAGTACTAAACTTTATAATTATTCGTGATGTGGACTTTTATAGAAAAAGAAAATGAGGAAACGCCCGTAACATCACACTTTTTAAAGGGGAAATATGTATGTATATATATATATATATATATATATATATAAATAGATATGTATGTGTATATATGTATATCTTTCATCATAGCTAAGTGGTATGATCAATGTCATGCAAGTATCCTGGGCCAGGGTTCGAAACCCGGCCAGTCAGATACTATAGTCTTTGAGTGATTTCGTCTTTGGCTCTAATCCCGAGGTCGTCCAGACTTTAATGTATCAATATATATGGCTTATATTTGAATATATATATATATATATATATATATATATATATATATACAGTATATATATATATGTATGTATGTGTGTTTGTTTGTTCAATAGCAACATTACACCATCTGTTTTTAGTTTTAGTTCCAAATAAGTGTGAAAAACTCGCTTCCTGCAAAAATTACCAAATTGGCAAAATTCCCCTAGTAATATTCACAAATGCTTCGTTTACATACGCGAAATATCGAACAATCTAACAAAGCGCATTTGTGCATGATGCCTCTCGGAAAAAATGAATGAACAAATTGATGATTGGGAAAAGCTCTTCCAACAAACAAACATTATACGTTTTAATTAATCGCGATAAAAAGCCAAAAAAAAAAAGAAAATAAATAAATAAAAATAAACACGGGTACCATTTTTTCTGGGCAAAACTCACCACGAGTAGCAGGAACTGAACGTAAATATCGGAGAGGGAGAATCGTTAGTTACTGCATATTAAGAATAACTCCAATATTAACTATAATTCTTTTGATAATGGTGAACAGCAGCCATGAAACCATATTTCGATTAAGGTTATTTCATTTATTCGTTAACTTTATAAATAAAATCTTTTATTCTTCATGTCAGCTCCCCCCCAAAATAAGATGATGAATAAAGAAGTGTTGATTTAAAAACTCAAGATAGAGACGACTGGCGAAATCTAACTGAGGCCCTTTGCGTCAATAGGCGTAGAAGGAGTTGATGATGATGATGATGATGACTCCCCAAAATTTGGGGAAGTGCCTTGGTAGATAGAACAGATACTAACCAAATACCCGTGGTTGTATTTCAACCTTATTTCTAGAGTTCTATATTATTTTTTTTTTCATCATTTTGCCATTATCATTTTTGTTGTCGTTGTTTTTTATTATCATTACCATTGACATTTTATCTTCCCTGAGAAAAGATAAGGAAAGCGTTCTCCTTTTTAGGGGATTTCGAACGCTGACCTTTGACCTTTGAAAGTGTGTTATTATAGTCCATTTCTTTTAGCGATGCAGATTTGCACCGACTCGCAGCGGTGCCCTTTTAGCTCGGAAAAGTTTCCTGATCACTGATTGGTTGGACAAGATAATTCTAACCAATCAGCGATCAGGAAACTCTTCCGAGCTAAAAGGGCACCGCTGCGAGTCTGTGCAAATCTGCCTCGATAAAAGAAATGGACTATAGGTATAATGCTGTGTAGAGAAGCGACTTCAAAAGTGGCTAATTAAATATGTCAGTGTAATTTTAACCTTTCTTTGAGCACCCTCCCTTTCTGATAAGCAAACACCTCCTAGAACTTACACAAAATAGATTTTATGATGAAAAAAATGAAAATGTAGAAGTTATACATTTATAAGAAAAAATCCTGAAAATGTAATAACACATAACATGACGCCAACAGGAAGTAGAAAATATAAGGACTCAATAAAAGACATTAATGAGATTTCAAATTGAATTGCCTTAGAAATAAGAAGACTATAAAGAATAAAAAGCAAAAGATAATTATAAGAAAATAGAAATAGACGATATAAGACAAGGCGAAACAAAGAAGATGCACCAAAGAATGGAAACAGAAGAGATAATTTATAAAGAAACCGTGAAAGGCGATAGGGGGAATAATTGGAGCCAACACAATATCCTGAAGGGACGTTGGATGGTTTGCTGATGTATGTAGATTGAATATTCCAGTTATGAAAAATGAAATGAGTCTCCCCTTTAACATCGTACCTGTTTACTTCTCTGCTGAACATCACAAAGATAGCAATAGAGACTCTCTCTCTCTCTCTCTCTCTCTCTCTCTCTCTCTCTCTCTCTTTAACATCGCACCTGTTTACTTCTCTGCTGAACATCACAAAGATAGCAATAGAGACTCTCTCTCTCTCTCTCTCTCTCTCTCTCTCTCTCTCTCTCTCTTTAACATCGCACCTGTTTACTTCTCTGCTGAACATCACAAAGATAGCAATAGAGACTCTCTCTCTCTCTCTCTCTCTCTCTCTCTCTCTCTCTCTCTCTCTTTAACATCGTACCTGTTTACTTCTCTGCTTAACATCACACACATAGCAATAGAGACTCTCTCTCTCTCTCTCTCTCTCTCTCTCTCTCTCTCTTTAACATCTTACCTGTTTACTTCTCCGCTGAACATCACAAAGAGAGCAATAGAGACTCTCTCTCTCTCTCTCTCTCTCTCTCTCTCTCTCTCTCTTTAACATCGTACCTATTTACTTCTCCGCTGAATATCACAAAGAGAGCAATAGAGGGACTCTCTCTCTCTCTCTCTCTCTCTCTCTCTCTCTCTCTTTAACATCGTACCTGTTTACTTCTCTGCTTAACATCACAAAGATAGCAATAGAGACTCTCTCTCTCTCTCTCTCTCTCTCTCTCTCTCTCTCTCTCACTCTCTCTTTAACATCGTACCTGTTTACTTCTCCGCTGAACATCACAAAGATAGCAATAGAGGGACTCTCTCTCTCTCTCTCCTCTCTCTCTCTCTCTCTCTCTTTCAAATCGTACCTATTTACTTCTCCGCTTAACATCACAAAGATAGCAATAGAGACTCTCTCTCTCTCCTCTCTCTCTCTCTCTCTCTCTCTCTCTTTAACATCGTACCTATTTACTTCTCCGCTGAACATCACAAAGAGAGCAATAGAGGGACTCTCTCTCTCTCTCTCTCTCTCTCTCTCTCTCTCTTTAACATCGTACCTGTTCACTTCTCTGCCGAACATCACAAAGATAGCAATACACCACACTCTCTCTCTCTCTCTCTCTCTCTCTCTCTCTCTCTCTCTCTTTAACATCGTGCCTGTTTGCT
>NC_090750.1:57459955-57539955 GCF_036898095.1 Palaemon carinicauda | reverse complement strand
AAGATGTACAGTAGCTAAGAAAACTAAAGGAATGTTTTTAGTCCTAGCTTCTCTGTCCTAAGTTACTGAATCTACCCTCTCTCTATATTACGTAAGCTACCATCACTTTCCCTGCCCTGAGCTTACCTATCCTTACTTTACCTAAGCTCACCTTACATACTCATATCTTACCTACCTCATCTTACCTACTCTTACCTAACATTACATTACCTTGCCTACTAGCACTTTAACTAACCTTGCCTTACGTAACCTCACAGAGCATACGCTCACCTTACATACTGGCACATTACCTGCCCTTACCTAAACTACCCTCACCATACATATCATTACCTACCCTGTTCTCACATGAACTACCCCTACCTAACCAAACTTCACCCTACCTGACTTTTCCTTACTAACTCTTTCTTTAACTATCCCTACTTTACCTACCCATACTTTACCTACCCATATTTCACCTCTTCTTATCTTGCCTACTCTCACCTTACCTTACCTTACCTAACCTTACCTTACCTAACCTTACATTACCTACCCTAACCTAACATTAGCTAACCTCACCTTACCTTACCTAACTTCACCTTATCTGCCTTTACCTAACTTACTCCTACCTTACCAGCATTTACCTTGCCAGCATTTACTTTACTGACATTTACCTTACCTACTAATGCCATATCCACCCTCAATTTACCAGCACTCACCGTACCTACATTACTCTTACTTTCTTACTCAAGCCATACCTTCTCTTAATACCCTTGATTTACCTTACCTACCATTAACTTGCATTCCTTTACACCTTATATGCCCTCACTTTCCCTACATTTGCCTTACCTAACCTTGCTTTACCTACTCTTGCTTTACCTACTCTTGCTTTACCTACTCTTGCTTTACCTACTCTTGCCTTACCTACTCTTGCCTTACCTACTCTTCCTTTACTTACTCTTCCCTTACCTACTCTTGCTTTACCTACTCTTGCCTTACCTATCTTTGCCTTACTTTTCTTTGCTTTACCTACTCTTGCCTTACTTTACCTTGCCTTACCTACCCTTGCTTTACTTAACCTTGCCTTATTTTCCCTCGCCTTACTTTCCCTCGCCTTACTTTCCCTCGCCTTACTTTCCCTTGCCTTACTTTCCCTTGCCTTACCTACTCTTGCCTTACCCACCATTGCCTTACCTACCCTAGCCTTACCCACCCTTGCCTTACCTACACTTGCCTTACCTACCCTTACCCTTGTTTATCTACCCTTGCCTTACTTTCCCTTACCTTACCTACCTTTGCCTTACTTTCCCAGCTCTTAGCTTAGCTTCCTTAACAATAGCTTACTGTCCCTACCCTTAGCTTAGTGTCCCTACCCTTGGCTTACTGTCCCTACCCTTGGCTTACTGTCCCTACCCTTAGCTTACTGTCCCTACCTTCATCATATATTCCCTACCTCTAGCTTACCTTTGCCACCCTTAGCTTACTGTCTCTACCCTTAGCTTACCATCCCTACCCATACCTTACTGTCCCTACCTTCATCATAGCTTCCCTACCCCTAGCTTACCTTTGCCACCATTAGCTTACCTTCCCTACCCTTAGCTTACTGTCCCTACCCTTAGCTAACTGTTCCTACCTTCATCATAGCTTCCCTACCCCTAGCTTACCTTTGCCACCATTAGCTTACCTTCCCTATCCTTAGCTTACTGTCCCTACCTTCATCATACCTTCCCTACCCCTAGCTTACCTTTGCCACCATTAGCTTACCTTCCCTACCTACCTTCCCTACCCTTAGCTTACTGTCCCTACCCTTAGCTTACTGTTCCTACTCTTCATCATAGCTTCCCTACCCCTAGCTTACCTTTGCCACCATTAGCTTATCATCCCTACCCTTAGCTTACTGTCCCTACCCTTAGCTTACTGTCCCTACCCTTAGCTAACTGTCCCTACCTTCATCATAGCTTCCCTAACCCCTAGCTTACCTTTGCCACCATTAGCTTACCTTCCCTATCCTTAGCTTATTGTCCCTACCCTTAGCTTACTGTTCCTACCATCATCGTAGCTTCCCTACCCCTAGCTTACCTTTGCCACCATTAGCTTACCTTCGCCACATTAGCTTACCTTCCCTACCCTTAGCTTACTGTCCCTACCCTTAGCTAACTGTCCCTACCCTTAGCTAACTGTTCCTACCTTCATCTTAGCTTCCCTACCCTTAGCTTACCTTTGCCACCATCAGCTTACACTCCCTACCCTTAGCTTATTGTCCCTACCCTTAGCTTACTGTCCCTACCCTTGCTCAACATTTGTTACCCTTGCCCTATAATACTTACCCTTGCCCTACATTACTTACTTACCCTTGCCCTACATTACTTACCCTGGCCCTACATTTTTCACCCTGGCGCTACATTTTTCACCCTTGCACCACGTTTCTTCCCCAAAGTTTACCTTCCTTACCAATAGCTTACCTATCCTTGTGTAACTGACCCTTACCTTACCTATCCTTGTGTAACTGACCCTTACCTTACCTAACCTAACATTATCTTACCTTACCTCATCTTAGCTAACCTATCTTAACCTTACCCTTTTCTACCGTACCGTGTCTTATCTTACT
The DNA here is from genome assembly GCF_036898095.1 of Palaemon carinicauda. Lineage (NCBI taxonomy): Eukaryota > Metazoa > Arthropoda > Malacostraca > Decapoda > Palaemonidae > Palaemon > Palaemon carinicauda. Next base: position 57,537,371 of record NC_090750.1, on the reverse strand, counting down.
TAACCTTACCTTACCTTAGATAATTTACAGTTTCTTGGCACAGTCTCGTAACCACCATTTCTCGGGCCAGTATTGTAACCACCGTTTTTCAGCCCAGTCTCGTAACCATCGTTTCTCAGGCCAGTATTGTAACCACCATTTCTTTGCCCAGTCTCGTACCCATCGTTTCTCGGGCCAGTATTGTAACCACCGTTTCTTAGCCCAGTCTCGTAACCATCGTTTCTCGGGCCAGTATTGTAACCACTGTTTCTTAGCCCAGTCTCGTAACCATCGTTTCTCAGGCCAGTATTGTAACCACCGTTTCTTTGCCCAGTCTCGTACCCATCGTTTCTCGGGTAAGTATTGTAACCACTGTTTTTTAGCCCAGTCCTCGTAACCATCTTTTCTCGGGCCAGTACTGTAACCACTGTTACTTAGCCCAGTCTCGTAACCATCGTTTCTCGGGCCAGTAGTGTAACCACTGTTTCTTAGCCCAGTCTCGTAACCATCGTTTCTCAGGCCCGTATTGTAACCACCGTTTCTTAGCCCAGTCTTATAGCAACAGTTTTGTAACCACAGTTTCTCGGTCTATTCTTGAACCACCAATTCTTGGCCGAGTCTTGTAACCATCATATCTCGGCCTAGTCTCGTAGCTGCCTTTTCTCAGCTCAGTCACGTAACCACTGTTTCTCAGCCCAGTCTCATAATCACCATTTCTCAGCCCAGTCTCAAAATCACCATTTCTCGTCTGTCTCATAACCACAATTTCTCAGCCCTATCCCGTAACCCCCATTTCTCGGCACAGTCTCGTAGCCATGGTTTATCGGCCCAGCTGGTAACTACGGTTTCTCAGACCAGTCTGGTAACGACCGTTTCTCGACCCAGTAGCGTAATACTCGACACAGTCTTCTAACCACTGTTTCTCAGCCCAGCCTGGCCTTTAGAATAAGCGGAGTTAATATTTCCTCCTTGACGGAACTGTACCTTCTCATACGGAGTTTCGAACATACTTGCCCTAAGCCAGATGCCAGACTCTTTCCTTGGATCCTACTTAGCATACTACGAATCCTGAAAGGAGCAAGTTATTAGCCGCTGCATCAGTTATCAGACCCCAACTTGACACATTAGACGATTGACCTTTTCATTCTGGTCTCTGCCAAAAGAGTAAGCCAGTTGTGTTTTGCGTCTTATGACACCTATCCTAAGGGATGGGGGCAGATAACGCAATTTTGTCCCTGATCTCATTGCTAAAGCTCAAAATCCGGCTGTAGTGGATCCTAGATTCAGGCTCTTCCTGATTGAGTCTCCGTATTGTAACTGAGGACCCAGATCAATTGTTACTGTGCCTTGTGAGGTCTGAGGATTTATCCTATATGAACCACAGGAGCTCACCCACTACTCAACAAATTGATGGTGAGTATGGGTAAGGTCACGAGTAGAGTCACCAGGAATAAGATTTCTTCTTAGATTCGACAGGTCATAAATCAGGCCTTGAATCCAGACTCTATTCCTCAAGGTCGTAAACCCAGGGCTCATGATGTTAGAGGCATCAGTACATCCCTAGCCTTGAGAAGCAAGTGCTCTGTGGTATAAGTACTTAAAGCAGTGTTTGGAAGTGTCAGACGACCTTCACAGCCCACCACCTGCAAGACGTACCCACAGGAACATGGATGCCTTCTCCATAGTTCTGTAGGGCTGCACAACATTTGGTTTAAGATACCTGATAAGACAAGTAGCAGTCTGTTGGGGGAAGACATTACCCGTGATTAGTCTGGGATGAATGATCGAGTGACTGGCCTCTTAGTTCTTCATCTCCCCCTCTCTTGGGGTACAGCTCCTACGGAACTCTGCAAGCTGGCCTCCTCCGTCTTCTGGTGAATACCATATCCTTTGTGTAACCTGGTATATGAAATATATTTGTTATATCCCGTCCTCCTTGCAGGGAGAGCTGTGCAATGTCAAGGTTAAATCATCGGTGAATGCCACTCCAAGAATCCTTACCGGGTCAAGTCACAATGCTTATTTTTAAATATTAAACTTAGCCGGTGAATATATAATAGCTGACGTCTCCGGCGGCTCGACAGAAAAACACAAAAACTCGCGAGCAATCGCTATGAAGGTTGCGGGTGTGCCCACCAGCGCCAACTATCGGCCAGATACCGCATATACATGTAAACAGCTCCAGTTCTTCTCTGTCGGTCTTGTCGACAAGTTGATTCCTTACTCGCTGTTAACCTGGAGTTTTTCAACAGTCTTGGTGAAGTACTTCTTTTTGGTTTTGAGCTTTCGCAGTGCAGGTGTTTTTATCTTCATTTAAATTCTTGAACTCTTTTTTGGATAGATTTAATTGTTGATGACTTTGGATTGTTTTTGGACTTTCTTTGACTTTTCAAAATGGCTGACCCTTCTCCAATTCCTAAATTTCGTAAATGTAATGCTAGGGATTGTAACAAACGTCTTCCAAAGGCCTCTCTCGACCCACATACTGTGTGTTCTAATTGTCGGGGTAAAACCTGTCAATTAGGAGATCGGTGTGATGAGTGCGTGGTACTTTCGGAATTCGACTGGCTAGAGTTTGATAAGTATTCTCGTAAGCTAGAGAGAGATAGGGTGAGGAGAAGTTCCTCTAGATCATTAGAATTTTCCTCCTCCCATGCCCCTGAACCTAATCCTTCCCCAGTAGTAGTTGTGCCTGAACCTTCTACTAGCACTCATGAACCATCAATGCGGGATATGTTACGTGCCATTCAAGCTTTTGGGCGAGAAGGTTGAATCTTTAGCTACGGACCGTAATCAACTCATGGCGGATGTAAAAGAGTTAAAGTGTCAGAGTGCCACATTAGAAAATCGTTGGGATAAAGTGATTAGTGCGCAAAGTGTCATCAGTGTTGCGACCGAGGGTTCGTCTGTTCGTGCCTGTCGTTCGCCTAGTCCGAGACCTCTTGCAAGCTCCCATGCACCAGGGAGAAGTAATGTCGTAGGACTTATGGGTACGAGAGGCTTTAACCAACGAACAGACGTTCCCTCTATGGTTTCGGGCGTGTCTCGTCAAGACCGCCCTTACCATAAGACGAGCGAGGCGGTTTTCTCCTCGTCATCCGAAGGCTTCTTGCGTAAGAAACCGTGGAGCAAGGTTTCGAGACCCTTAAAACGAAAGTCAGTCCCTTCAGGACAGGTCCAGCGTCCTGGTTGTAGCCATTGGGACAGCTCTGACCCTGTGCAGTCATCGGAAGACTGCTCGCCGCCTAAACAGAAGCGTAACACAGGCTCCGAGAGTCTTAGTGTAGGCAATGTTTTGCAGTCACAGACGTTACCCTCGTCTCGAACCGCACCCACTCCCGTTGATCCTAAATGGGTTGTACTGCAAGATATGCAGAATAAGCTTGCCTCTCTTATGGAGGATTATACTGCTGAGCAGGTTCACGATGATCCTCGCCGTTTAGCTGATCGAGATCCTGGCCGTCAGCCGCCCAAACGAGCCTTTGCTCGTCCTGTTGACGTTGACGTTACAAAGTCACGTCAGTCACGTGACGTAGAGCCTCACTCGATGTAGTCCCGTGTTGACTTTCAGCCGCTTGTGGACGTTCAGCCGCTGCCGCATGCTCGTGTTGACGTTCAGGACGTTCGCCAACCAGCGAAGTTGACTTGTTTTGACGTTGAGCGTCAAGCACCGCAGTCAAGAGTTGTTTTGACTGCTCAGTCTAGGCAGTCAAGGCAGTCTCGAGTTGACGTCGAGCGTCCTCCCGCTCCTGTTGTTGTTGCTAGTCAGTCCGTTAAGCAGTTACATGACATAGCGTCCTCGACTGCTACTGATGCTCCTGTGCGTGTGGACTCTGCTTGTCAAGCATTGCCACCAAGGCAGGTCTCTTCCTTGCTTGAGACTCATCAGTTGTCGGACGAGGTTCCTTCAGTTGAGGACGTTGCTGAGCCTCATCCTGATGATAATCCTTTGGACGTTTTGTCAGATGTAGAAGAACCTAAGGCTGTTCAACCTTCGATGGATTTTAAGAAGATCATGATGATTTTCAAGGATCTTTCTCCAGATCATTTTGTTGCTGTTGCTCCTCGTTCGCCTCCGTCTGAGTTTGCTCTAGGCTTAGCTGCTACCAAGCCTGCCTTTACTAAGCTAGTGCTTTCTCGCTCTTCTAAGAGGGCTTTATGTCTTCTAGGCGACTGGTTGGATACCAGGAGGAGTTTGGGGAAGACGGCCTTTGCCTTCCCACCTTCTAAGCTTGCTTCTAGATCGAGCGTCTGGTATGACACGGGAGAAGTTCTCGGCTTGGGAGTCCCTGCCTCTGCCCAGGGTGACTTCTCAAGCCTCGTAGACTCTCCCCGTCGCCTGGCCATGAGACGCTCGAAGATTTGTTGATCCTCCTCGGACCTTGACCATCTACTTAAAGGCGTATACAGGGCCTTTGAAGTTTTTAACTTTCTTGATTGGTCTTTAGGAGCGTTAAGTAGGAAGATCTCGTCTGCCGACCAAGATGTATCCTTACTTATCATGTCCTGTATGGACAAAGCCATCCGCGATGGCTCCAATGAGCTCGCTTCCACCTTTACGTCGGGAGTCTTGAAGAAGAGAGAAACCCTTTGCTCTTTCCTTTCAGCAGGAGTTACTCCCTGTCAGAGATCGGAACTGCTCTTTGCTCCCTTATCAGCTACCTTGTTTCCACAACAGCTGGTTAAGGATATAGCTGCTTCGCTTGTGCAGAAGGACACACATGACCTGATGGCGTCCTCTGCTCGCAAGGGAGCTCCTTCTTCATCCTTTGCTGTGAGACCCAGGATCGAGACTCCTGTGTCTAGATTTATCCCGCCCTTTCGTGGCAGAGCTCCCAGCAGGGGAGGCTCTCGTGCCGAGGGAAAGAGAGGTAAGAAGAGAGGAGCCAAGTCCTCGCGTGGCAGAGTCTGACTGCCCACAGCCTCAGACAGCGGTAGGGGCCAGATTGAACAGCTTCTGGCAGGCCTGGGAGAAGAGGGGTGCAGACCAAGAGTCTGTTCTGTTGCTCAAAGAGGGGTACAAAATACCGTTTGTACGCAAACCTCCTCTAGTATCAACTCCCATAGACCTCTCTCCCAGGTACCGAGAGGAGTCAAAGAGACAAGCCCTAAATCAAGAAGTTTCTCTGTTGCTAGAGAAGGGAGCGGTGGTGAAAGTCTCGGACCTTCAATCACCGGGGTTTTACAACCGTCTCTTCCTAGTCCCAAAGCATACAGGAGGTTGGAGGCCAGTGCTAGACGTCAGTGCGCTCAACGTTTTTTGTTACGAAAACAAAATTTACGATGGAGACCACGAAGTCCGTCTTAGCAGCGGTCAGAGAGGGAGACTGGATGGTCTCTCTCGACCTACGAGATGCGTACTTCCACATTCCTATACACCCGGATTCCCAACCGTTTCTGAGGTTTGTTTACAGGAATGTGGTGTACCAGTTTCGAGCCCTGTGCTTTGGCCTCAGTCCTGCTCCTCTCGTGTTTACGAGGCTCATGAGGAATGTGGCAAAATTCCTTCATCTATCGGGAATCCGAGCCTCCCTGTACTTGGACGACTGGCTTCTCAGAGCATCGTCCAGTCATCGCTGTCTGCAGGATCTACATTGGACGTTGGGTCTGGCGAAGGAGTTGGGTCAACTTAGAAAAGTCCCAACTGATCCCATCCCAGACTATTCTATATTTGGGGATGGAGATTCGCAGTCTAGTTTTTCGGGCTTTTCCGTCTGCCACCTGAATAGAACAAGCCCTGCTCAAAGTCCAACTAATGCTGAAGAGAGAACGTTGTTCAGTAAGGAGTTGGACGAGTCTCGTAGGGACTCTCTCATCCCTGGAGCAGTTTGTCTCGCTAGGGAGACTGCACCTTCGGCCTCTCCAGTTCCATTTAGCCTCTCACTGGAACAAGGGCAAGACTTTAGAGACGGTATCAATCCCGGTCTCCGAACCAGTAAAAGCATGCCTGAACTGGTGGGACAGCAATATCAGTCTGAGAGAGGGCCTGTCCCTAGCAGTCAAGAACCCAAACCACGTGTTGTTCTCAGACGCGTCGGATTTGGGTTGGGGTGCGACCCTGGACGGTCGGGAATGCTCGGGTCTGTGGACCTCAGTTCAGAAGAGCATGCACATCAACGGCAAGGAGCTATTAGCAGTCCACTTGGCCTTGATGAATTTCAAGAACATTCTTCGAAACAAAGTGGTAGAGGTCAATTCAGACAACACCACAGCTTTGGCATACATCTCCAAGCAAGGAGGCACTCACTCCCACACGCTGTACGTGATCGCAAGGGACCTCCTCATATGGTAAAAAAATCGAGGCATCTCCCTGTTGACAAGGTTTATCCAGGGGGACTTGAACGTCTTGGCAGACTGTCTCAGTCGGAGGGGTCAGGTGATACCCACAGAATGGACCCTCCACAAGGACGTGTGCAAGAGTCTTTGGGCGACTTGGTGTCAACCCACCATAGACCTCTTTGCCACCTCGTTGACCAAAAGGCTCCCAATCTATTGCTCACCAGTCCCAGATCCAGAGGCGATCCACATAGACGCGTTTCTACTGGACTGGTCTCACCAGGACTTGTATGCATTCCCACCATTCAAGATAGTCAACAAGGTACTGCAGAAGTTCGCCTCTCACGAATGGACAAGGTTGACGTTGGTTGCTCCCCTCTGGCCCGCGAGAGAGTGGTTCACCGAGGTACTTCAATGGCTGGTAGACATTCCAAGGAGTCTTCCTCTAAGGGTAGATCTCTTACGTCAGCCCCACGTAAAGGATGTTCATCAAAGCCTCCCCGCGCTTCGTCTGACTGCCTTCAGACTATCGAAAGACTCTCAAGAGCTCGAGGCTTTTCGAAGGAGGCAGCCAGTGCGATTGCGAGAGCGAGGAGAGCTTCTACCATCAAAGTATACCAGTCGAAGTGGGAAGTCTTTCGAGACTGGTGCAAGTCAGCATCTGTGTCCTCTTCCAGTACCTCTGTAGCCCAAATCGCAGATTTTCTGTTACATCTGAGAAATGTTCGCTCCCTCTCAGCACCCACTATTAAGGGCTACAGGAGCATGTTGGCTTCGGTCTTTCGACATAGAGGCTTAGATCTTTCCAACAATAAAGATCTCCAAGATCTCCTAAAGTCTTTCAAGACCTCTAAGGAACGTCGTATGGCAACTCCTGGATGGAACTTAGACGTGGTCCTAAGGTTCCTGATGTCAGACAGGTTTGAGCCATTACATTCAGCCTCCCTGAAGGATCTCACCCTCAAGACGCTTTTCCTAGTGTGCTTGGCTTCGGCTAAAAGGGTCAGTGAAATTCATGCCTTCAGTAAGAACATCGGCTTTTCCACAGATAAAGCCACATGTTCACTTCAACTTGGTTTCCTGGCCAAAAATGAACTGCCTTCTCGTCCTTGGCCTAAGTCATTTGATATACCTTGCCTGTCAGAGATCGTAGGTAACGAACTTGAAAGAGTACTGTGTCCAGTTAGAGCTCTTAAGTTCTACTTAGCTCGTACTAAGTCCTTACGAGGTGGATCTGAGGCCTTATGGTGCTCAGTTAAGAAGCCATCATTACCTATGTCAAAGAATGCCTTGTCATATTTTATCAGATTTTTAATCCGAGAGGCTCATTCTCACTTGAATGAAACAGACCGATGCTTGCTTAAAGTTAAGACACACGAAGTAAGAGCTATAGCAACTTCCGTTGCCTTTAAGCAAAATAGATCTCTGCGAAGTATTATGGACGCGACCTTTTGGAGAAGCAAGTCGGTATTCGCGTCATTTTACTTAAAAGATGTCCAGACTCTTTATGAGGACTGCTACACACTGGGTCCATTCGTTGCAGCGAGTGCAGTAGTGGGTGAGGGTTCTACCACTACATTCCCTTAATTCCAATATCCTTTTAATCTGTCTCTTGAAATGTTTTTAATCTTGTTTTTGGGTTGTACGGAAGGCTAAGAAGCCTTTTGCATCCTGGTTGATTTGGCGGGTGGTCAAATGTCATTTCTTGAGAGCGCCCAGATTAGGGGTTTGATGAGGTCCTGTTGTATGGGTTGCCGCCCTTGATACTTCAGCTCCTGGGAGTCTTTCAGCATCCTAAGAGGATGGCTGGGCTTCGTGAGGAAGACAAGACTAACAAGGTAGAGTAATCGTCAAAGTCATCTTCCTTACCAGGTACCTATATATATTTGGGTTTTGTTATGATATAACTGTCAAAAACTCTAAGCATATACGCTGTAAACTGTATTAATACTGGTCTCTACCCACCACCATGGGTGTGAATCAGCTATTATATATTCACCGGCTAAGTTTAATATTTAAAAATGATATTTTGATTATAAAATAAATTTTTGAATATACTTACCCGGTGAATATATAAATTAAAGGCCCCCCCTTCCTCCCCGATAGAGACCCAGCGGGATGAGAAGAACTGGAGCTGTTTACATGTATATGCGGTATCTGGCCGATAGTTGGCGCTGGTGGGCACACCCGCAACCTTCATAGCGATCGCTCGCGAGTTTTTGTGTTTTTCTGTCGAGCCGCCGGAGACGTCAGCTATTATATATTCACCGGGTAAGTATATTCAAAAATTTATTTTATAATCAAAATATCATTTTAAATATTAAACTTAGCCGGTGAATATATAAATAGCTGACGTCTCCGACGGCCCAACAGATTCCAAAAACTCGCGAACGATCGCCATGAAGGTTGTCGGGTGTGCCCACCAGCGCCGACTATCGGCCAGATACCGCATATACGTCTCAACCAAACCAGTTCTTTTCTGTCGGTGTCACCGACAACATTGGTTCCGCTCGCGCTAGACCTCGAGTTTTCTACCGAATTGGTGAAGTACTTGGTTTTGGTTTTATTGCTTTCGCTGTGTTGGTTTTTTGCTTCAATAAAACTCTTGAAACCCTTTTTTTTTTTTATTGATGAACTTGGCTTCCCTTTGGATTTTCTCTGGATTTTCATAATGGCTGACCCTTCTCCTGTCTATCGCAAATGTGCGAAAGACTGTAACAAACGTCTTCCGAAAGCTTCTATCGACCCTCATACTGTTTGTGCTAATTGCCGGGGTAAATCCTGTCAATTAGGAGATCGATGTGAGGAGTGTGTGGTTTTATCGGAATTCGAGTGGTTGGAGTATGAGAAATATACTCGGAAACTCGAAAGAGATAGGGTGAGGAGAAGCTCTTCTAGATCTTTAGATTTTTCCTCTTTCCATGCCCCTGAACCTAATCCTTCCCCTGTAGTGGTAGTTTCTGAACCCCCTATTGGCACTCATGAACCTTCAATGCGTGATATGTTTTTGGCTATTCAAGCGTTGGGTGAGAAGGTCGAAACCTTAGCATCGGACAGGAACCAGCTTATGTCCGACGTTCAGCTTTTAAAGAGTCAAATTGGTAAAGTGGAAAGTCAAAGTGGTAACGTGGAAAGTGCGCCTAATGTGTTTAGTGTTGCGACCGAGGGTTCGTCTGTTCGTGCTTGTCGATTACCTAGTCCGAGACCTCTTTCAGGCTCCCCTGCACCAGGGAGAAGGAATGTCGTAGGACTTAAGGGAGCGAGAGGTGTAAACCAACGTACAGACGTTCCCTCAAAGGTATCAGACGTTGCTCATGAAGCACGTCCTTACTATAAGACGGGTGAAACTAAGTTCTCCTCGTCTTCCGATGATTTGTCGCATAAGAAACCTTGGCGTAATGTTTCAAGACTCTTAAAGCGCAAGTCAGTCCCTTCAGGACAGGTCCAGCGTCCTGGCTGTAGCCATTGGGGCAGCTCTGACCGTATTCAGTCATCGGATGGCTGTTCGCCTGTTAAGCGTAAACGTGACACTGAGTCCGAGGGTCTCGTTCGGTGCGATGATTTGCATGCACAGACGTTGCCGACGTCACAGCCCGTTTTGACTCCCGTTGACCCGAAGTGGAGTGTCTTACAAGACATGCAGTTGAAACTTTCATCTTTAATGGAGGTTTATGAGCATGACCAGGTTCGTAAAGATCTTTTGCTTGCGGTTCGCCAGTCCGACAAGTGTGACTCTGGTCTTCAACCGCCTAAGCGAGATTTGTCTCGTCATTTTGACGTTAGCACTAGTGTTATCGGTGCTGTTAAACGTGACTCCGATCGTGTTCCTCGTCAGTCACGTCAGTTACGGGACGTGGAACTTCATTTTCCGCAGACTCAATGTGACGTCCAACAACTATCACCCCAGTCTCGACGTGACGTTCGTCGGCCGACTCCGTTGTCCCGACGTGACGTTGAACGTCAGTCGCCACGGTCGGGTGTTGTTTTTCAACCTCAAGTCCTGCAGTCTGTGCAGTCCCGATGTGGTGTCGAACGTCAGTCGACACAGTCTGTTGTTGTTTGTCAGCCTCAAGACTTTCAGTCTTTGCAGTCGCGACGTGACGTCGTTACCTCAGCTTTTGCTGCGACCCCGTCGCATATTGATATAGCCTGTCAATTGTTGCCTCCTCGGCATGCCTCTCCGTGTCGCGAGACTTTGCCGTTGTCGGATGATGTTCCTTCGGATGAGGAAGTTGTTGATCCCCTTTCTGCTGATGTTCCTTTGGGGACTCTTTCGGATGGAGAGGAGCCTAGGGTTGCTCAGCCCTCCCTTGACTTTAAGAAGATAATGCTTATCTTTAAGGATCTGTTTCCCAATCATTTTGTTTCTGCTGCTCCTCGTTCGCCTCCATCTGAGTTCACGCTGGGCCTGGCTTCTTCGACTCCGTCGTTCACGAAGTTAGTGCTCTCTCGCTCTTCTAAGAGAGCTTTGCGTTTGTTGGGAGACTGGTTAATGTCCGGGAGGAATTTGGGGAAGTCCGCTTTTGCTTTTTCCCCTTTCAAATTGGCTTCTCGTGCGAGCGTCTGGTATGACACGGGAGAAGTTCTCGGCTTGGGGGTGCCTGCCTCTGCCCAGGGAGACTTCTCAAGCCTTGTAGACTCTCCTCGTCGTCTGGCCATGAGACGCTCGAAAGTTTGCTGGTCCTCTACGGATCTGGATCATCTCCTCAAAGGAATTTTCCGTGCCTTTGAGGTTTTCAATTTTTTGGATTGGTCCCTGGGAGCCTTGAGTAGGAAGGTCTCGTCAGCGGACCGAGATGTCTCTGTTCAGATTGTCGTGCATGGACAAGGCAATAAGGGATGGCTCTAATGAACTTGCTGCTACATTCACAGCGGGGGTTCTTAAGAAGAGAGAGACTCTGTGTTCTTTTCTGTCTGCAGGTGTCACTCCTTGTCAAAGGTCAGAACTTCTCTTTGCGCCATTGTCTTCTGCCTTGTTCCCGCAACAGCTTATTAGAGATATTGCAGCGTCTCTTGTACAGAAGGACACTCATGATTTAATGGCCACGTCTGCTCGTAAGGCTGTACCTTCGTCTTCTCATGTCAACAGACCTAAATTTGACACGCCAGCGACAAGGTTTATCCCGCCTTTTCGTGGCAGAGCTCCCAGTAGGGGAGGCTCTCGTGCCGATAGCAAGCGAGGCAAGAAGAGAGGATCTAAATCCTCCCGTGGCAGAGTCTGACTGCCCACGTCCTCAGACAGCAGTAGGTGCCAGATTGACCAACTTCTGGCAGGCCTGGGAGAAGAGGGGTGCAGACCGGGAGTCTGTTTTGTTGCTGAAGGAGGGTTACAAAATTCCTTTTGTACGGAGACCTCCTCTAGTAAAAGATCCGATAGACCTCTCTCCCAGGTATCGAGAGGAGGCAAAGAGACAGGCGTTACATCTTCAGGTGTCTCTGTTGTTAGAAAAGGGGGCGGTGGTGAAAGTCTCGGACCTTCAATCCCCAGGTTTTTACAACTGTCTCTTCCTGGTTCCGAAGAACACAGGAGGTTGGAGGCCAGTGCTGGATGTCAGTGCTCTCAACGTGTTTGTTGTAAAAAAAAAAGTTCACGATGGAGACCACCAAATCCGTTTTGGCCGCAGTCAGAGAGGGCGACTGGATGGTCTCTCTCGACTTGCAGGATGCGTACTTCCACATTCCGATACATCCAGACTCTCAACATTATCTGAGGTTTATGTACAGGAATGTGGTGTATCAATTCCGAGCACTGTGCTTCGGCCTCAGCCCTGCTCCTCTTGTTTTTACGAGGCTCATGCGAAATGTAGCGAAGTTCCTACATTTATCGGGGATCAGAGCCTCCCTGTATTTGGACGACTGGTTACTCAGAGCGTTGTCCCGTCATCGCTGTCTGCAGGACCTACAGTGGACTTTTGATCTTGCGAAAGAGTTGGGCCTCTTGGTGAACATGGAGAAGTCACAGCTGACTCCCTCCCAAACGATTCTCTTATTTGGGGATGGAGATACAGAGTCGAGTTTTTCGGGCTTTTCCGTCTGCCAACAGGATCGAGCAGGCTTTGCTCAAAGTCCGTCTCGTGCAAGAGAAAAACCGTTGCTCTGTGAGAGACTGGATGAGCCTCCTGGGGACGCTTTCGTCTCTGGAACAGTTTATCTCTCTAGGGAGACTCAACCTACGCCCTCTCCAGCTCCACCTAGACTCCCATTGGAACAAGGAGAAGACTTTAGAGATGGTCTCGATTCCAATCTCCGATCCTGTCAAGACATGCCTAACTTGGTGGGACAGCAATATAAGACTTCGGGAAGGTCTTTCTCTGGCAGTCAAGAACCCAAACCATGTGTTGTTTTCAGACGCATCGGATTTGGGTTGGGGGGCGACTCTGGACAGTCTGGAATGCTCGGGTCTTTGGTCCGCAGACCAGAGGAGCCTTCACATAAACTGCAAGGAGCTGTTAGCAGTCCATCTAGCACTAAGGAGTTTCGAGGGTCTGATTCGAAACAAGGTGGTGGAGGTGAATGCAGACAATACCACGGCCTTGGCTTACATCTGGAAGCAAGGAGGCACTAACTCCCACGCTCTTTTCGTCATCGCAAGGGACCTTCTCATTTGGTCAAAAGATCGAAACATCTCGCTTTTGACGAGGTTCGTCCAAGGGAAGTTGAATGTCTTGGCGGACTGTCTCAGTCGAAGAGTTCAGGTGATTCCTACGGAGTGGACGCTCCACAAGGATGTGTGCAAGAGACTTTGGATGACTTGGGGTCAACCCACCATCGATCTCTTTGCGACCTCGCTGACAAAAAGGCTCCCGACTTATTGCTCTCCGGTCCCAGATCCATAGGCGGCCCACATAGATGCCTTTCTTCTGGACTGGTCTCACCTGGACGTTTATGCCTTTCCACCTTTCAAGATCCTCAACAAGGTGCTGCAGAAGTTCGCCTCTCACGAAGGGACCAGGTTGACGTTGGTTGCTCCCCTCTGGCCCGCGAGATTGTGGTTCACAGAGGTACTTCTATGGCTGGTAGATGTTCCAAGGAGTCTGCCTTTGCGGATGGATCTCTTACGACAGCCTCACGTAAAGAGACTTCATCAAAGCCTCCCCGCGCTTCGTCTAACTCCCTTCAGACTATCGAAAGACTCTCTAGAGCTCGAGGATTTTCGAAGGAGGCAGCTAGAATGATCGCGAGGGCTAGAAGATCCTCTTCCATCAAGATCTACCAGTCGAATTGGGAGGTATTTAGAGACTGGTGCAAGTCCTCCTCTATTTCCTCTTCCAGTGCCTTTGTAGCGCAGATTGCAGATTTTCTTCTTTATCTGAGAAACGGTCGCTCCCTCTCTGCATCCACCATTAAAGGCTACAGAAGCGTGTTAGCTTCTGTTTTCAGGCATAGAGGTTTGGATCTTTCGAATAACAAAGATCTCCAAGACCTCCATAAGTCTTTTGAGACTTCTAAGGAGCGTCATATTTCAACTCCTGCTTGGAACTTGGACGTGGTCCTACAGTTCCTTATGTCAGACAGGTTTGAACCGTTAAATTCAGCCTCCCTGAAGGATCTTACCCTCAAGACACTTTTTTTGGTGAGCTTGGCTTCGGCTAAAAGGGTCAGTGAGATCCATGCTTTTAGCAAGAACATCGGCTTCTCAGCTAATAAAGCAGTATGTTCTCTTCAACTTGGTTTTTTGGCCAAGAATGAACTTCCGTCTCGTCCTTGGCCTAAATCTTTTGAAATCCCTAGTCTTTCTGAGATCGTAGGTAATGAAGTTGAAAGAGTGCTGTGCCCCGTTAGAGCTCTTAAATTTTATTTAGGGCTGTGCCCCGTTAGAGCTCTTAAATTTTATTTATCTAGAACTAAACCGCTACGAGGTTGTTCAGAGGCTTTATGGTGCTCCGTTAAAAAGCCCTCTTTGCCCATGTCTAAGAATGCGTTATCTTACTTTATTTGACTTTTAATTCGGGAGGCACATTCTCATTTAAGTGAGAAGGATCGTAATTTGCTTAAGGTCAAGGCTCACGAAGTTAGAGCGATAGCAACTTCGGTGGCATTTAAGCAAAATAGATCCCTTAAAAGTATTATGGACGCGACCTTTTGGAGAAGCAAGTCGGTGTTCGCTTCATATTACCTGAAAGACGTCCAGACTCTTTATGAGGACTGCTACACACTGGGTCCATTAGTAGCAGCGAGTGCAGTAGTGGGTGAGGGTTCTACCACTACATTCCCTTAATCCCAATATCCTTTTAATCTACTCTTGAAATTTTTAATCTTGTTTTGGGTTGTACGGGAGACTAAGAAGTCTTTCGCAATCTTTTTGATTTGGCGGGTGGTCAAAATATTGTTTCTTGAGAGCGCCCAGATTAAGGGTATTGATGAGGTCCTGTTATAGGGGTGTTCACCCTGGATATAGCAGCTCCTGGGAGTCTTTCAGCATCCTAAGAGGATGGCTGGGCTTCGTGAGGATAGCGGACTAATGAGGCAGAGTAATCATCAAAGTCAGCTTCCTTACCAGGTACCTATACTTAAGTTTGTTTTTTTGAATATTTGTCAAAAACTCTTGAGCATATACGCCTTTATTGTTTTAATACTGGTCTCTACCCACCACCATAGGTGTGAATCAGCTATTTATATATTCACCGGCTAAGTTTAATATTTAAAAATGATATCTTCATTATAAAATAAATTTTTGAATATACTTACCCGGTGAATATATAATATTAAAGGCCCTCCCTTCCTCCCCGATAGAGACCCTACGGACTGAGAAGAACTGGTTTGGTTGAGAAGTATATGCGGTATCTGGCCGATAGTCGGCGCTGGTGGGCACACCCGACAACCTTCATGGCGATCGCTCGCGAGTTTTTGGAATCTGTCGGGCCGTCGGAGACGTCAGCTATTTATATATTCACCGGGTAAGTATATTAAAAAATTTATTTTATAATGAAAATATCATGTTTACACACAATCACACTGATTGCTCAAGTCATCAGGTCTTGAACATATTCGAGAGTTAGCGTGGTGTCAGGATGCCTCTATTAAGTGCATGCAAAGCTCAGAGTCACAAACCAGGTCAAGGTACCAGCCAGTTGGTTAGGACTTCCATTCACCTAACGGTGAGTCCATAGTAAATAGCGAGAGGGTTTCTATTAGGTATTGGAACAAATGACAAATTTTAAAGTAATTTATATTTTTTTAACTATACAAACCTTGATCTCTTTACTCCTACTTGGCCTGCCATCATCTATTCCCTTGTAAGTGATGTCATATCACCAGTGTGTGTGTGAGCAGGGTGGCTGGTCAATCTCCTTGCTATCCCCTGCTAACTAGCATCGGCCGGTTATACCTTGCTAAAAGTTTCATGGTTAATTTCATCTTTCACCAAAATATATATCTATAATAGAGTTCAAGGTTTTTCTAGTTAGGAAAATTTTAAATTACTTTCAAATTGGTCGTAGTTTTGGTTCAAAACCAACCCTTTTAAGTCAGGGCCGTGAGCTCACTGGTACCATTAAACCACTGGATGGAACCTTAACTCCTTCAGCATCAAATGTGCTAGGGTATCGAGTTCCCTTGGTAAGAGTTCCAGCCAGTTGGAATAGGGGCTTCTTTCTGAGGATGAGTCTCCTATGTAAAGGACAATGGTTTGTATTTGTGTAGGAACAAATGACAATTGTTTTTAAGTCATTATTTTTCTAACTATACAAATCTTTGTCCTTAACTCATACTTTCCCACCAGTGCCAACCCCTTAGAAAGTCCCAGCTGCTATCCAAGGGAGTTATCAGTAAGCAAGCTGGGAGGTTATTACCTCCCCCCTGCTGGTAGGTAATTACTTATCGGTCGTTAATACCTTTTCATAAGTTTTTAATTGCCATATTCCCAGCTTTGATATTATCGATCTATGTAAATGACTCAAGCTTGTGTAGTTGGAAAAAATGCTAATTACTTTTAAAAATTTGCCATTCTTGTGCCCAAGAAAAAACTTTTTATCTAGCTGGAGTGGGTAATTCAAATGGAGTGACAATAAAAACTTTGGCCTTGATGGTTAAATGCCCCTCTCTTAATCACAAAGAACGCTTTGTCGTTCCTGATACAGGTACATATACCGACAAAATCGAAATAGAGATCATTTTTATGATGGGGAAAAAAGTTGCATTTCATCTAATACTCTATTATGTATATATATATATATATATATATATATATATATATATATATATATATATATATATATATATATATATATATATATATATAAATATATATACCTACATATATATATATATATATATATATATATATATATATATATAAATATATATACCTACATATATATATATATATATATATATATATATATATATATATATATATATATATATATATATATATATATATATATTATATATATATATATATATATATATATATATATATATATATATATATATATATATATATATATATGTGTGTGTGTATATATATATATATATATATATATATATATATATATATATATATATATATATATATATATATATATATATTGTGTGTGTGTGTGTGTGAGTGTGTATGTATGTGTGTGTGTATATGTTCATTCACCAGGGAGCAGTATGTTTAACCTTAATTTTTATACCAAATATTTTTTTAATATTTGACTGTTATAGTTATACAAATTTATTCATTCAACAGAACAAGAGGCAAGAACACGCCACAACTTCATGCTGAAAGCAGCTACATATATATTCACCTGACAGTAGAAAGTGTACTCCACTAATCTCCGTAGCTACAGAAAGGGCTCAGTCTTCGACCTCCTAGACTCCGCGGTCATCTAAGGCATCGGAAGAAGCAGCAGGGCCTACCGGAACTGAGTCACAATCGCTCGCCATTCATTCCTATTTCTAGCACGCTCTCTTGCCTCTCTCACATCTATCCTCCTATCACCCAGAGCTTCCTTCACTCCATCCATCCACCCAAACCTTGGCCTTCCTCTTGTACTTCTCCCATCAACTCTTGCATTCCTCACCTTCTTTAGCAGACAGCCATTTTCCATTCTCTCAACATGGACAAACCACCTCAACACATTCATATCCACTCTAGCTGCTAACTCATTCCTTACACCCGTCTCACTCTCACCACTTCGTTCCTAACCCTATCTACTTGAGATACACCAGCCATACTCCTTAGACACTTCATCTCAAACACATTCAATTTCTGTCTCTCCATCACTTTCATTCCCCACAACTCCGATCCATACATCACAGTTGGTACAATCACTTTTTCATATAGAACTCTCTTAACATTCATGCCCAACCCTATATTTTTTACTACCCCCTTAACTGCCCCCAACACTTCATTCACTCTCTGACGTACATCTGCTTCCACTCCACCATTTGCTGCAACAACAGACCCCAAGTACTTAAACTGATCCACCTCCTCAAGTAACTCTCCATTCAACATGACATTCAACCGTGCACCACCTTCCCTTCTCGTACATCTCATAACCTTACTTTTACCCACATTAACTCTCAACTTCCTTCTCTCACACACACTTCCAAATTCTGTCACCAATCGGCCAAGCTTCTCTTCTGTGTCTGCAACCAGTACAGTATCATCCGCAAACAACAACTGATTTACCTCCCATTCATGGTCATTCTCGTCTACCAGTTCTAATCCTCGTCCAAGCACTCGAGCATTCACATCTCTTACCACTCCATCAACATACAAGTTAAACAACCATGGTGACATCACACATCCCAGTCTCAGCCCCACTCTCACCGTAAACCAATCACTCACTTCATTTCCTATCCTAACACATGCTTTACTACCTTTGTAGAAACTTTTCACTGCTTGCAACAACCTTCCACCAACTCCATATAACCTCATCACATTCCACATTGCTTCCCTATCAACTCTATCATACGCTTTCTCCAGATCCATAAACGCAACATACACCTCTTTACCTTTTGCTAAATATTTCTCGCATATCTGCCTTACTGTGAAAATCTGATTCATACAACCCCTACCTCTTCTAAAACCACCCTGTACTTCTAAGATTGCATTCTCTGTTTTATCCTTGATCCTATTAATCCTTGCTCTACCATACACTTTTCCAACTACGCTTAACAAACTAATACCTCTTGAATTACAACACTCATGCACATCTCCCTTACCCTTATATAGTGGTACAATACATTCACAACCCAATCTACTGGTACCATTGACAACACAAAACACTTATTAAACAATCTCACCAACCATTCAAGTACAGTCACACCCCCTTCCTTCAACATCTCAGCTCTCACACCATCCATACCAGACGCTTTTCCTACTCTCTTTTCATCTAGTGCTCTCCTCACTTCATCTATTGTAATCTCTCTCTCATTCTCATCTCCCATCACTGGCACCTCAACACCTGCAACAGCAATTATATCTGCCTCCCTATTATCCTCAATATTCAGTAAACTTTCAAAATATTCCGCCCATCTTTTCCTTGCCTCCACTCCTTTTAACAACCTTCCATTTCCATCTTTCACTGTCTCTTCAATTCTTGAGCCACCCTTCCTTACTCTTCACTTGTTTCCAAAACTTCTTCTAATTCTCTTCATATGAATGACCCAATCACTGACCCCACCTCAGGTCAGCTGCCCTCTTTGCCTCACGTACCTTGAATTATTGAATTATTTTCAGTGATTTCTCAAACGTTATCATTTTATTCAACACCAAATGTTAGTAAGTTATATTATATAGAACAGGTTTAAAGAGAAAAAAATTAGTCTCCAGTTGATATTTAAATACAAATTCAAGACGCTAAACTCTTTTGGTTAAATAAAATATAAATTATTTATTTACATCACATGATAAAACATTTTTTATAGACTATATCTATTCAGCACGTGTGTGAATTTCTATTGATTTTGATGAACGAATACATGAAAAGCAAAATACTTTTTTTTCTATAATCTCTAATAGCAGTTTTATATAACATTTCATTTATATGTTTGACTTAGCCTATCAAAGCAAGTCTTGTTTGCCTTTAATTGTAAGATGATTAACTTATGTTTTATTTTCCAGGATAAAGTTGCTCGCTTGCATAAGATTAACAAATGTCTGATGGTAGATATAATGATGGTGTCCATGAATCGCAAGTTAACTTTACTACTAAGCCAGTAAATCCAGGATCTGTGACTTCAAGAAAGAAAATTGACTTCATGGCTTCAGTTGCTGTGGATATTAATAATTTTCAAAATTCTTATGTAGATCTGCTTACAGTGAGGCTCTAAGTACCTTCATATTGCTTTAATTAATCAGTTGAAGTTAGCTGTTAAAATTCAACTACAAAACTATTATTTCTATATAGATCTCAAAATATATTGCTGTCTGTGACACACAGTTCATTGTTTTTATTGAATAAGTCAACTCTCGTTCACACTTTGGTCAGTTTCTTATTTCAGATATTTCAACAAAGAAAAAAGCATAAAACTAAGTTATAATTTATTAGCAAATATCACTGAATAACCATTTTTCAATATTAATCTTACCCGATAATCATGTAGCTGTCAACTCCGTTGCCCGACAGAATTCTACGGAAGGGATACGCCAGCGATCACTATACTAGAAGGGGGTGTACTCACCAGCGCCACCTGTGGCCAGGTACTGCAGTACTTCTTGTTGACACCACCTCAATTTTTCCTCTGTCGTGCTTCCGGCAAGACGTTCATGGATACGCTTATAATTTTGGAGTCTTGTTCACGGTTTTTGATGAAGTATTGCTCTAAGATTTCAGCTTTCGCTATACTGGAAACTTGTCTATTAGCTTAGATAGCTTTTATATTGATTTGATTAATGGTTAACGATCTTTTGCTTTAATTGGAATCCCCCTTGACTGTTCTTTGATTCAAGATGTCTGACCTTTCTCAAGCTCCTCCCCAAAGACGATGTAGGACTTGTATTAGGCGTATTCCGAAGGCCTCGGTTGATCCTCACACCGTTTGTTCCGACTGTAGGGGAAAATCCTGTCAGTTGGAAGATCGATGTGAGGAATGCGCCGGACTTTCGGAACTTGATTTTGTTCGATTCCTAAAGTATACCACTAAGTTAGAGAGAGAGAGAGTTAGGAGGAGTTCAGCTCGCTCTTCGCTTTATTCCTCACCCCATGATCCTCAACCTTTTCCTCCCCCTGTAGTGGCTACCCCCGAACCTACTTTTTGTGCTCAGCCTGATATGTCTGATGTTTTACGTGCCATTCAGGCTTTAGGTGATAAAGTGGAGTCGGTAGTGAGTGACCACAAGTTCCTCTTGGCGGACGTCAAGGAACTAAAAGTGAAAAGTGCAGTGGGAAGTGGTAGTGCCAGTGCTGTGCCGAGTGCTAGTGTCAGTGTCAGTGTGCGTGAGGGTACTTCTGTGCGTGCCAGTCGTCCTCCCAGTCCGGGACCTCTTGCAAGCTCCCAAGCCCAGGGGAGAAGCAATGTCGAAGGGCAAAAGGGTTCGGCAGGCCTTGATCGGCGCACAGAAGTATCCTCGGTGGTTGCGGGCGTATCTTACGGAGATCGTCACTTCCACTCTCAGACGATTGAGCCTTTAATTTCCTCGTCTGCAGTAGCTTTTTCGGGGAGAAAACGCTGGACTCAGGTCTCAAGACCTCTTAAGCGTAAAGTCCAAACCTCACGAGTTCAACAGCCCGGATGTAGTCATTGGGCTAGCTCTGACTCGCCGCAGTCATCAGGTGACTGCACACCTCCTAAGAGAGGTAAGGCGATGCCTCAACAGACCTCAACTTCTGTTAAGGTTTTGCCTCAACAGACCTCATCGTCTGTTGATCCCAAGATGGCTTTGCTGCAGTCCATGCAGTCGCAGCTTGCGGTCTTAATGAGTGAGTTTCAGGCAAAGAAGGTTACACCTCCGCCTGCGAGCGCTCCTCCTCCTCTCCGCAGTCCAGTCTGCCAGACGTACGAAGTTGAGGTTCCTCAAGCTACCTCCATGCGTGAGCTACCGCGTTGGGAGTTGCCAGTTACCAGCGTTGTGCAGCAACCTCCTCAACAATGGGGACAGGAGTCTTATGCCTTACAACCTCCTCTTCCCTTGAGACAAGAGTTTCTTGCAGTAAGACCATCCTCGAGGCAGCAACCTCTTGAGGTACGACAACCTCTACCATCCTTGAGGCAGCCACCTCAGCTCTCGCAGCTGCAACCTCAACTCTCGAGACAAGCACCTCAAGAACCTCAACTCGTGAGACAGGAGCCGCGTTCTGCGCAGCCGCCACCTCAACTCTCGCAGCTCACACCTCAAGAACCTCAACTCGTGAGACAGGAATCTCTTACTGCGCAACCACCTCAACCCTTGAAGCAAGCGCAACTCTTGAGACAGGAACCTCATGCAATGAGTCAGCCACCTCAACGCATGCATCTACCACCTTCTCCTCTACTTGACCAGTCTTTGCAGCCTGAACCTCAGGTTTTACTTCAGTCGCCTCTCACCACACTTGCTCCTCAAACCTCCGCAGTACCTCCTTCATCCCAGCCTCATGACTTTGTCA
Organism: Palaemon carinicauda; assembly: GCF_036898095.1. Taxonomy (NCBI): domain Eukaryota; kingdom Metazoa; phylum Arthropoda; class Malacostraca; order Decapoda; family Palaemonidae; genus Palaemon; species Palaemon carinicauda. Next base: position 57,515,598 of record NC_090750.1, on the reverse strand, counting down.
TTAACAGCCCTCATCCTCTTCAACAGAGACTTGAGGATGAGACCGCAAGTGTTTATGCACCCGCTTGTCAGGATTCTGCTGTTCAGCATACCGCTGTAACTTTACCTCTCGCTTCCCAACACTCAGGTGATGAGGTTTCGGAGGAGGAAGCTGCGCACCTAGATGATCCCTCTTCGGACGTGGAGGAACCCAAGTCGCTACCACCCTCCATTGACTTTCGCAAGGTCCTGGCTCTTTTCAGAGAGGTTTACCCGGATCATTTTGTTTCTGCTACCCCCCGCTCTCCTCCATCAGAGTTTTCTCTAGGCATGCAAACTGTTAAGTCGGCCTACACTAAGCTCGTCTTTGCTAGATCCTCTAAGAGAGCTTTAAGAATGTTAGGGGATTGGTTACAGTCCAAACAGCAACTAGGGAAGACTTCTTTTATGTTTCCTCCTACTAAGCTGACTTCTAAGGCGGGCGTATGGTATGCCACAGGAGAGGAACCAGGCTTGGGAATCCCTGCCTCTGCCCAGGCTGACTTCTCAAGTTTGGTTGACTCTCCACGTAGATCGGCTATGAGGCGCTCTAAGGTCTGCTGGACCTTTTCCGACTTAGACCACTTCTTAAAGGGTGTCTTTCGCGCCTTTGAGATTTTCAATTTTCTCGACTGGTGCCTGGGGGCCTTGAGCAAGAAGACTGCCCCTGCTGACAAGGACTCGGCCATGCTTATAATGTCCTGTATGGATAAAGCAATTCGCGATGGGTCCGGCGAACTTGCCTCCATGTTTGTTTCGGGAGTACTCAAGAAAAGGGAACAACTGTGCACTTTCCTTTCCACTGGTATCACCTCTTGTCAAAGGTCTCAGTTACTTTTTGCTCCGCTTTCTAAGTTCCTGTTTCCTGAGGAGCTTATCAAGGAATTGTCTGCGGCCCTTATTCAGAAGGACACTCATGACCTTGTGGCCTCTTCAGCTCGTAAGGCTAAGGTTGCTCCTTCGGTTCCTAGAACTTACCGCACCCCAGTGGCCGATACTCCTGCTACAAGATTTATTCCGCCCTTTCGTGGCAGAGCCCCCAGCCGAGGAAGTACCCGTCCAGACGCTTTCAGGGGCAGGTCTAAGAAAGGTCCCAAGCCTTCGAAAGGCAAACACTGACTCTCCTCCTCTCCAGACAGCAGTAGGAGCCAGACTCAAGATCTTCTGGCAAGCTTGGGAAAGAAGAGGTGCAGACGCCCAGTCTGTCAAGTGGCTAAGGGAGGGTTACAGGATACCATTCTGCCGCAATCCCCCTCTGACCACTTCTCCCATCAACCTCTCTCCCAACTACAAGGAAAAGGACAAGAGGCTAGCGTTACACCAGGAGGTGTCGATCCTGTTACAGAAGAAGGCAGTGGTGATAGTCCGGGACCATCAATCCCCGGGCTTCTACAACCGTCTCTTTCTGGTGGCCAAGAAGACAGGAGGTTGGAGACCGGTGCTGGACGTCAGTGCGCTCAATGCTTATGTCACCAAGCAGACGTTCACTATGGAGACGACGAAGTCGGTCCTAGCAGCGGTCAGGCAGGAGGACTGGATGGTCTCGTTGGATCTGAAAGACGCTTACTTTCACGTTCCTATTCATCCAGACTCCCAACCTTTCCTGAGATTCGTTTTTGGAAAGGTTGTGTACCAATTCCAAGCCCTGTGTTTTGGCCTAAGCACAGCGCCTATGGTGTTTACGCGTCTGATAAGGAATATTGCAAAATTCCTCCACTTAGCGGACATCAGAGCCTCCCTTTATTTAGACGACTGGCTGTTAAGAGCCCCCACAAGTCGTCGCTGTCTGGAGAGTCTCAACTGGACTTTGGACTTGATCAAGGAACTGGGTCTTTTGGTCAACTTAGAAAAGTCCCAGCTTATTCCCTCCCAATCCATCGTTTACCTGGGAATGGAGATTCGGAGTCAGGCTTTTCGGGCTTTTCCGTCGGCCCCAAGAATCAGCCAAGCCCTAGAGTGCATTCTGAGCATGCTGAAGAGGAACAGATGCTCGGTGAGACAGTGGATGAGTCTAACAGGGACCCTGTCATCGTTAGCCCTGTTCATCGAGTTAGGGAGACTCCACCTCCGCCCTCTCCAATTCCATCTAGCAGCTCACTGGGACAAGGATTTGACGCTCGAAGCGGTCTCTATTCCTGTCACCAAAGAGATGAAGACTACTCTCATGTGGTGGAAGACCAACATCCTTCTCAAGGAGGGTCTATCGTTAGCGATTCAGACCCCCAATCTTCATCTCTTTTCGGACGCATCAGACTCGGGCTGGGGCGCGACCTTGGACGGACAGGAATGCTCGGGAACATGGACCAAGGAACAGGAAACGCTTCACATCAACTGCAAGGAGCTGCTGGCAGTTCATCTGGCCTTAATGAACTTCAAGTCCCTCCTGCTAAACAAGGTGGTGGAGGTGAACTCCGACAACACCACAGCCTTGGCATACATCTCCAAGCAGGGAGGGACCCATTCGAGGAAGCTGTACAAGATAGCAAGGGACCTCCTCATTTGGTCAAGAAGTCTAAACCTCACTCTGGTAACGAGGTTCATTCAGGGCAATATGAACGTTTCAGCAGATCGCCTCAGCAGGAAAGATCAAGTCATCCCCACGGAATGGACCCTTCACAAGAGCGTGTGCGACAGACTTTGGACCTTGTGGGGTCAGCCAACGATAATATCTGTTCGCCACCTCCATGACCAAGAGGCTCCCTTTGTACTGTTCCCCAGTTCCAGACCCAGCAGCAGTTCACGTGGATGCTTTTCTGCTGGATTGGTCCCATCTCGACCTATATGCATTCCCGCCGTTCAAGATCATCAACAGAGTCATTCAGAAGTTCGTCTCTCACGAAGGGACACGGCTGACGCTGGTTGCTCCCCTTTGGCCTGCAAGAGAATGGTTCACAGAGGTACTACAATGGCTGGTCGACGTTCCCAGGACTCTCCCTCTAAGAGTGGACCTTCTACGTCAACCTCACGTAAGGAAGGTACACACAAACCTCCACGCTCTTCGTCTGACTGCCTTCAGACTGTCGAAAGATTCGCTAGAGCTAGAGGCTTTTCGAAGGAGGCAGCCAGAGCGATTGCCAGAGCAAGGAGGATATCCACTCGTAGAGTCTACCAATCCAAGTGGGAAGTCTTCCGAAGCTGGTGCAGAGCCAATGCAGTTTCCTCTACCAATACCTCTGTAACCCAAGTTGCTGACTTCCTGTTACATCTTAGGAATGTTAGATCTCTTTCGGCTCCTACGATTAAAGGGTACAGAAGTATGTTGGCTTCAGTTCTCCGCCACAGAGGTTTGGATCTTTCCTCCAACAAGGACCTACAAGACATCCTTAAATCTTTCGAGACTTCTAAAGAACGTCGTTTGTCCACTCCAGGCTGGAATCTAGACGTAGTCTTAAGGTTCCTTATGTCTCCTAGGTTCGAACCTCTCCAGTCAGCTTCCTTCAAAGACCTTACTCTCAAAACTCTTTTCCTCGTCTGCCTTGCGACAGCCAAAAAAGTTAGTGAGGTTCACGCCTTCAGCAAGAACATAGGTTTCACATCCGAATCAGCAACATGTTCTTTACAGCTCGGATTTTTAGCTAAAAATGAACTTCCTTCACGTCCTTGGCCTAGATCGTTCGAAATTCCTAGCCTTTCCAACATGGTGGGTAACGAGCTAGAGAGAGTTCTTTGCCCTGTCAGAGCTCTGAAATACTATCTTAAAAGGTCAAAACCTATACGAGGACAGTCAGAGGCCTTATGGTGTGCCATCAAGAAACCTTCGATGCCTATGTCCAAAAACGCAGTTTCGTATTATATAAGGCTTCTGATTAGAGAAGCTCATTCTCACATGAAGGATGAAGACCTTGCTTTGCTGAAGGTAAGGACCCACGAAGTGAGAGCTGTAGCCACTTCGATGGCCTTTAAACAGAACCGTTCTCTGCAGAGTATTATGGATGCAACTTATTGGAGGAGCAAGTCAGTGTTTGCATCTTTTTATCTCAAAGATGTCCAGTCTCTTTACGAGAACTGCTACACCCTGGGACCATTCGTAGCAGCGAGTGCAGTAGTAGGTGAGGGCTCAGCCACTACATTCCCTTAATCCCATAACCTTTTTAACCTTTCTCTTGAATGCTTTTATTGTTGTTTTTTGGGTTGTTACGGTAGGCTAAGAAGCCTTCCGCATCCTGTTTGATTTGGCGGGTGGTCAATTCGTTCTTGAGAAGCGCCTAGGTTAGAGGTTGTGTAAAGGTCCTTTAGTATGGGTTGCAGCCCTTTATACTTCAGCACCTTAGGGTTGTTCAGCCTCCTAAGAGGAACGCTGCGCTCAGTAAGGAAGACGAACTTATTAAAGGCAGAGTAATGGTTCAAGTCGACTTCCTTACCAGGTACTTATAATTTCATTGTTATTTTGAATAACTAATAATATGAAATACGGGATACTTAGCTTACTGATATACATGTACACTGGTTTTCACCCACCTCCCTGGGTGTGAATCAGCTACATGATTATCGGGTAAGATTAATATTGAAAAATGTTATTTTCATTAGTAAAATAAATTTTTGAATATACTTACCCGATAATCATGATTTAATTGACCCACCCTTCCTCCCCATAGAGAACCAGTGGACCGAGGAAAAATTGAGGTGGTGTCAACAAGAAGTACTGCAGTACCTGGCCACAGGTGGCGCTGGTGAGTACACCCCCTTCTAGTATAGTGATCGCTGGCGTATCCCTTCCGTAGAATTCTGTCGGGCAACGGAGTTGACAGCTACATGATTATCGGGTAAGTATATTCAAAAATTTATTTTACTAATGAAAATAACATTTTAATAACTTAGAGCACAATCTCAATCTTTCGCTATCTTGTGTCATATCAAATTCACTAGAAGCCTCAATATTAAATCTTCATTTCACTAATGTATTGTCATCAATTTATAATTTCACTTGTAATACTCTATTCGTATTCATGCAAGTTATAAGTGTTGGTAATACCGTGTTTTATCAGATCTGTAGAAAAAGGTTATTTAGTTTTCAGTTGTGTACCATTTAATTCTAGTTTGATTTGACCACAATGCTTGTATGTTTGCAATTCTTTAAGCACATTTGGCATCACTTTTTTATGCTACCTGAAATTGTACTTCTAGATGATTAATAGCTATAATTACCATATAGCATTTGAAGTGACACAATCACTTGATCATAGTAATATTATAAATCAGAAAACCTTTGGTCCTGATATTAAATGTTAAGTTTTTCACAAACAAGCATTGTGGTATTCTTATGTCATTTTATCTTTATACCCCTTTTACCCCAAAGGTAAGGTTAAATTTTGAGCATATTATGCTATGTATTTTTTTTTAAATTGTTCTAACAGCCTTATTTTTTGTCTTAGAGAGGTCAGGTTGGTCTCATTCCTTTGGAAAATGCCTGAAGTTTCTCATAAAATTGTCAAAAATATGCAAAAACATGTAAATAATGGTGTTTTGCAATAACGTACCGGTACGTCCATTGAGAGTGAAAGGAATGACGTAGAAAATATTCAATCTGATTAGAATGTGTTTCTAAAACGATATATTAACACACTTCAACATATTATATCATAACTTTACTTAGAATATTCCTGCAATCTAAAGTTCTACTGATCACCAGTTTCCCAATCAGGTTAAGTTCTTCATTGAATACCTATGATGCCGTGCTTCTGGTGCTTTGGATATTGGACTAAGGCAGATAGATTGGAAGGCTACCTAACAATGACAGGTTTATTTACCTGTGTTTTACCCAGTGACATTATAAGCTTTCATTTCTCTCCTTGCCTTCCATTAGGCCTTCCCATTCTCTAAATATTTGTTGGTCTATCCTTATTTTCCATTAGGCCTCACTAATCTGTAAATATTTATTTGTCATTAACCTTTGCCTTTAATCAGATGCACCTTAATGGCATAAGGCCTATGACAATTGTTGTGTTTTTAACGTTCTCTTCATAGATGCTGCAGTTTTTGTGAAGTACCAAGTTTCAGCAGCAGTAATTTAGTTCCACTTCTCCTGTTCTGTTTGAAATGAAGCCTACTTATGATGTTGGAGAATCTTTAGAATTGCATATGATATATATTACTTTATATTAGTTGACTGGTTTGGGCTTACGACGGTAAACTTTGCTAAGCTATCAACATTATGATTTTAGTAACTGACTATATGATTAAGGGATTTTGACGAAGGAAAAATCTATTTCTGGGGAGAGACCTGTGACGCTCGGTGAAAAGTCCTTCTATCTACCTTTTCTGATATAAATCTTCCAAATATACCAGAGAAAAATAAAAGCATGGAATGCAGAGGTTACTACCCTCGCGCGAGCACCTCGTGGGTGTCGTGTCTACATCGGGAGCGTGTGTAAAACCACTATTCACAGGCTGTGTTCCAATTAGATAACTCCTTCATCAAAGGGAAGGGCCGTAACAAACACCCCAGAAACCACACTTGTACCACGCCACCGCCACCCACACGAACACCCTCCAGGTCATCCTTCTGCAAGAACACATGGCTTGGCAAGGAAAGGGTGGGTCCGTACAAAAATAACCGGGAAGGGTTTCACCGGGCGTCACAGGTCTCTCCCCAGAAATAGATTTTTCCTTCGTCAAAATCCCTTTTCTGGGTCGACCTGTGACGGCCGGTGAAAATATACCAGAGAATGCCTTCCAAGCCCCATAAAGTAATAACATAATGAGGAGAAAACAATCACCATGTACAACAATAATATAATATAATAATGTAAGAAACGTCCAATTACCAACTAGCCAAATGACATAGGGAACGTAAGTCTAAATAACTAAGATGACAAGGAATCAACTGAGTGTCGAATCGCAAAAGGCATCAAACCTTACATGTCTATGCATATCTAAACATTAAAGGAACGGTAACTACAATAACAGTTATACCATAGGAATTAAACATGGCAAATATCATAGGGCTAACAAACTACCCAGGAGAGTGGCGACGTGGTGTGAGTGGCGGGTAGGAGGGAGAAGAGAAGAGATGGAAGAAAGGAAGAAGTAGAGATTACTGGGGAGGGAAAGGCTCCCCGCTGCCATCGTCGGGTATTTAAGGGCCTGTAAGATCTTTAGATAGTGGCGTTTGACAACCATAGGGGATTTCCAACCCGTATATTTTTTTAAATTCATCAAAGTCCCTGTTCTGGAAGTAATTGATGGAGGTATCTACTGTCCTTATATCATGAGCCTGGGGAAATTATTCCGGATTAGTATGTTTAAAGAAGTAGAGGATTTGTTGCCTGATACCGTGAATGGAAATAGAACCTCCTTGTTCCCTGATAACCAAGGGGCCAGACGAGCGGGTGGCAGTTCTAGCTAAAAGGGCCTTGAGAGTAGTGACTGGACACAGAGAAAAAATCCTGGGGAAGAAGAATAATCTTCCGAGGGGAGCACCTATTTGCGGAACCTCATCTTTTAGCTAGGAAAGCATTGTCTGGAGAAAGGAGTACTTCGGCTGAAGGGAGGAAATCTATGTTTTCCGGGTTCGTGAGAGAGCTAGTTCTGATATTACATCACCTGAGGCCAAAGCCGTTAGAAATAAGGTCTTCCTAAGAAGAGTGATATAAAAGCAGGATTCATTGCCCGTGTCCGTCGCAAGTTTTGAGGACACCGTTCAGAGACCAAAGTCCTTTTGTGGCCGAACCGAAGGTCAATTCCTAGCACATGTTTTTGGAATAGATGAGAAATAGGAATCAGCTAGGTTAATGCTAAACCCAACAAGGAAGATCTTCTTCCAAGCTGACTTGATGGTGGTTAAAGTGCTAACTGTTAGGCCTTTGCCAAATTGGAACCTCAAGAAAGAGATGGCTATATTCGGAGACATACGAGTATGGTCTGAACTCTTAGGGAATCTGCTAGTTATTAACGGCCGAATCATATTGGCGAATTGTCGAGTCCCTTTTGTCTGATTCGATGAAGAGATCGTTTTCCGGTTCAATGTTCGCGTCTCTACGATCTGCAAACTTCCTGTAGTCCACAAAGTTAGAGTTTTGGCTATCCTTGAGTAATCTGACACAGTGAGTTTGGTTTACTTGAGTCAGTTTGGGGAACGGGATCCGGAAAGGACGGAGTTTCAACTCGAGGAGGAGAGGAAACCAACTGTTTTTGGCCAGTGAGGTGGTACTAAAGCCACTGCCCCCCCGGAGGGGCGTAGTTTGTGTAAAAGTCTCATTAGAAGATTCACTGGGGGAAATAGGTAAACCTTCTTCTAATGGTTCCTGAGTATCCACCGGAATGAAATTATGTCTAGAGACCATTCTGACTCCAGTGGTTTCGTCCTGGCTAGTGAGTCCGCTCTCACATTCTGGACTCCCGCTAGGTGAGTTACTGACAGGAACCAGTTCTTTTCTGTTGGCCAGGCGAAGATAGTGACCAGGATCTGATTCAGGTTGGGTGACTTGGATCCTCCCCTGTTGACGCCGTGTACAACGTCTGTTCTGTCTGACACTACAGTACTCTGATGTGGCTCGACCTCGGAGGAGAGTCTCTCTTCAGGGTCAAGAACACTGCCATGGCTTCGAGAACATTGATATGGGACTGTTTCATGGCGGGTGACCAAGAGCCCTGAAACATCTGATGTTCGGAGTAATCCCCCCATCCATTCAGAGGCGCGGTTGCATGGATGTCACTTGTGGAGGTGGGAATTGTAGGGGAACCGATTTGGAGAGGTTCTTCGGTTCGGACCATGGGCGTAGTCTCATTTTCAAGACAGAGGGGATCTTCGAGACCTTGTCTCTTAAAGGTACTGTAGCTCTCTTTCTCCAAACTCGACTGATGTCTTTGAGTTTGGATTTTAATAGGAGACCCGTTATTGGAGTGAATTGGGGAAGACCGATGATACTTTCTAAGGTTCTTCTGGGCACCTGTTTGTGTTTGAGAAAATTCTTGATCTTGGAAGCTATTCCTCTTACCTTTTTGGAAGGGAGAGACAACGTGTGCTTCGAAAGGTCGCACTGAATGTCTAACCAATGTAAGTGGCCTGATGGTTGCAGGCGAAACTTTTGGAGATTGACCCGAAATCACAGGTTGTCGAGAAATCGAAGTACTTCCTTCGTAGCTCTGTTGCCTTCTATGGCCGACCGGGCCCAAATGAGCCAACCATCCAGATAAGCAAAGATCTGTATCTCTTGATTGTTGAGTTGTTCTAACACTGTCTCTCCCAGTTTCGTGAATATCCTGGGATCAATGTTGAGACCGAAGGGCATGTCTTGAGTGCAAAGGCTTTTCTGCCTAGGCAGAAACCCAGATAAGAAGAGAAGTTTCGAGCTATAGGCACATGATAATAGTCGTCGGTAAAATCGACAGAGGTGGTGACGCCCCCACGGGGAAGTAAGGTCCGTACCTGAGAGATGGACAACATCCGGAACTTGTCGCAGAGAATGTAAGAGTTTAGCTTTGACAAGTCCCGGTCCACTCTCAATGCCGACAAGCCTTTCTTCGGAATTGTGAACAGGCGGCCTTGGAACTTCGGTGATCGGTCCCGTTTGATTGCTTTCTTCTTGAGTAACTCTGTGGTGTACTCTTTCAGGATGGGAGTGGATTTCTGGGAGAGGGTCACTGGTGGAGGAGGAGGACCTTGTGGCCATTTCCCCTTCAAACCTTTAGGGATTATGCTATGAGCCCACGGACCGAAGGTCCAATGGTCTTGAAAGAGGTAAAGTCTCTCCCCTACCGGGACTACCACGTTGTGAGGGAGTGAACCTAGGGGGATCCGGATGCATAGTCGACGAATCAGAAGAAGACTGTGATGTCGAGTGGGTAACTGACTATTGATGGCAGTGACCCCGGTTCGTTTTGTAGATGGCAAAACTCTGCTTCATCTTGAAGAAAGCTTGCTTTTGGTCTTCGATCTTCTTTCTGGCAGTGAGGCCCCGTCTTTCCTGCAATTTTGGGTTGCTCTCGTATCATCTTGTAGAACCTTGTTCACCTCCTCCTGAGGGAAGAGGGTTTTACCTCATCAGGAGGAACTATCAGCCTGCTCGATTCCTGTCTGATAGAGGCCTCAGACAGAACGTATTTCCCACAACTAACCCAATGAGACCACCAAACGTGTAGGTCGAATTGGAAGGGCAGAGATTGGTTCTTCCTGAATATCCGAAACAAAGTCTCAGTGGGATAAATCACGGCTAGGGTCTCCCCGAGGTAGGGTCCGGCTCTATAAGAGCCAGTATTGCCGAACCTTCTTTGTCAGTTTGAATAGTAAGACCTGTCCATTTATCCATAATAGGCAAGGCAACAATGAGAGCATCTGTAGATATGGCGTATTCCCCATTGTGTGGGGTGAGCTTGGAATTAACGTAACCCCCCAGACCGACAACATCCTGGTCCAGACAGATCGGGCCTGCCCTTTAGGAAATAATACCGTTACCTTCGGTACCTTGTCTAACCTAACCAAGGTATGCTCTTTCAATCAAACGAATCCGTTGAATGGGAATTCTAGTACCTGAGAGTAAATTCTAGGTCCCCCACAGGGCGGACGTCTATGTCATCCAGAGTTATGGTACCATCTATATATGGAACATGTAAGGCAAATATCTATGTGTTGTTTTTATCGAAGGAGGTTACTTCGATACGCCTGGGGCTGTAGGGGGAGTCATCCGAGTTCCTGAACGGATCCGACTCACCACCATATCTTGAGCTCTGTCATAGCCCCTTGGCTTTCCCTAGAATTTGTTGCTTTTAGCAGTCATGGTTTTATGCAAGGTAACATGAACATCAGGATTATTTGAGGGTCCTAGGTCGGTGACGCAGGTAATTGCAAAGCTGGAGGCTCAAAACTCATCCCCACCTACCTGCCCGTCCATGGGGTCGACGTCCAACCTAAGAGAGGACACTCCGAGGAGATAGGGACCTCTAGATGGAGCATTCCTTCCAAACCTTGATACCCAAGGGCGGAGAGCCTCTCTTGCAGGCCGGAGAGAATCATCATCATCCTGAAAGAAGTGAGGGGATTAGTGATGAAGGAGAAGACAGTTCTCCTCAATAAGCAATGCATACATTAATCCGGATCAAATTAAATCATCACTAAAGGATACCAGAAGGAAACATATTAGAACCAACTTACATCATGGGTCCGGAGTAGCGAGGACAGCTCGTAGCAGAACGTGCATGACTCCGGGAACCATACCATGTAGGCGGACCTTCTGTAAAAGAAAGGGGACATAAGTCTGGATGTTCCTTGAAACTTTGGTTAGTAATCCTATTCACAGGCTAGGATCAGCTGTATAACTAATAAAATGCCTATATTTATGCATATATTTAATTTTATCTATGTATAAATATGGATAAATATCCATACAACATCGTGTTCAAATAGAAATAAATTAATTATGCCTATATGTATGCATATATTTCCTTCTAACTATGTATAAATATGGATAAATATCCATACAACATCATGTTCAAAATAGAAATAAATTAATTATGCCTATATTTATGCATATATTTAATTCTAACTATGTATAAATATGGATAAATATCCATACAAAATCGTGTTTAAATAGCAATAAATTTCCACTCAGTACTTGGAACCGAACGCTAGCCCCTTCTAATGAAAAGCCAGGTCGAAACCAACCATGCCATGAGAGGCTATCTACTGTTCCTTGAGACTCTGGTCAGTGAACACATGAATCAATAGAATACTAATATCCAGTAACCACATAACATGTAACTATAACCTCATCAGTAAAATGATGTTAACCCTGGTTCTGAACGTCTGAGTCAGGGGTGGCCAACCTATGGCGCATGCGCCAACAGTGGCGCATTTCATGATTACAAGTGACGCACTATACCCCAAGATAGTAAATTGAATGACTTTTCTTTAAAATTGCTAATATGTTCATATATTTTCATTAGGACTTCCAAGAATAGCTAATGAATATTACCAACGCAAATTCAAAGTGTCATTAAAGTAAGTACAGTTTACTTTGTATTCATGTTAAATCCTTTCCTTTACAGCTAAAACCAAAGATTGGCCACCCGTGGTCTGAGTGATCTCTGTTTCCACCGGAGATCCGGTGAGAAAGGTCCGTCACAGTGAAAACGTGAACATCAGAGGAAATCTAATATTAACCTCAATGCTGAACGCCTGTAGGATATCCGGTTAAGCCGGAGATTCGATGAAAAGGACCGTAATAACAATATTGTGATTATTCATGAAAAAGGGTTCATACCCTGGTTTCTTATCGTCTGATTGATCAAAAAGCTAACACCTTAATACATTAAGAAATTATATTAATAATCAGTAACCACGTAACATGAAAAAATAATCTTCATTGGTATCACATTGTTAACTCCAGTTCTGAACGTCTGCTTGATCTCTGTTTGTACCGGAGATCCGGTGACAAAGGTCCGTCATCGTGATATCGTGACTGTCATCGGTACGATAACATTAACCTCAATTCTGAATGTCTGTGTTATCTTCAGTGAAGCCGGAGATTCGATGAAAAAAGGGGCCGTAATAGTGTAATTGTGATCAAACATGACAAAGGTTCGTGTGCAAAAGGCCTCAGCCGGAGTTTGAGTGCCGGATTTCACCGCTGCACTCCAAATATCTGACTAGTTCTCACCTAATGAGTATCCATTATAGCGGAGTATAACTCAAGGCGGAGCTAAGGGTGTCGGCATAAAACGACCCCAATTAATGACTCATACACTAACGTAACCTATTAATAGTGCTAGCTATATTAACAGTAACCACGTCAATAAAACGTGTATAACATTAAACGTAATATCATCAACTCGGATAATTAGAGGAGGCATGAATAACTCGTGATCGTAAATAAACGGGAAATCCACCTCTCTTACTCGAGCTAATAAAGAAAACGAGAGAAGGGGTAACTCGTATCTGTAGAACAGGAAACGAGCACTCTATGCTCTCGCTCTCAAGGTTACATAATAAAAAACCAACATCACACAATAATATGATAAGAAAAATAATAAAATTGATTGCTTTTTTCTTAGTAATTTTAATAACCATGAACGAAGAATAACGACAACGTAACAAATAAACAAAGATTTAGTCTAAATCGCGCATCTTAAGGCGAGTACAAAACTAACAAAGACTAAATCGCTATTCTTCGTAGGTCCAAATTGGACCTGCTAGCAAATAAATACCATAGTAAAAACTAATAATAAATAATGATAATAAAATTGGTCATAAAACGTAATTGATATAACCTAGATGACAGAGTACCAGATGGGCAATAATAACTTGAAAATTTACCGAAGCGAACACAGCCCAAAATGGCTGCCGATACCGAGGCAGGCCAATCGCTTCCAAAATTAAAAACCACAGTACTGGAAACAGAACAAATGCCCGGTACTGCAATAAGCTGTCAAAACAAACTATGGTACTTAACATTGGTAAAGGTGAAGTAGCAACGTCAGTCATGTTGAATTAACGACAAACACTTCGAAAAAAACACTGGGCAAAAAAATCTCGACTTTGCGGGCAAGTCCAAAACAGAAGGATGACCTGGAGGGTGTTCGTGTGGGTGGCGGTGGCGTGGTACAAGTGTGGTTTCTGGGGTGTTTGTTACGGCCCTTCCCTTTGATGAAGGAGTTATCTAATTGGAAGACAGCCTGTGAATAGTGGTTTTACACACGCCCCCGATGTAGACACGACACCCATGAGGTGCTCGCGCGAGGGTAGTAACCTCTGCATTTCATGCTTTCATTTTTCTCTGGTATATTTGGAAGATTTATATCAGAAAAGGTAGATAGAAGAACTTTTCACCGGCCGTCACAGGTCGACCCAGAAAAGTTCTTTTCAGATACTTTAACAAAAGTCTTTTGAAGTCTCTTTTCATGGATCATGGTGAAGACTAATATTCTATTATTGGTCAATTGTTGTTGGTTTATTAGGATGGAAATACTAGCCTTTTTTTATGAGTTAAGGCTTTCTGCAAAATTCAAAGAATAGCTACTCTGAAAATGTATTCTAAATCATGGCCTGAAACATGATAATTTTTACTTTCTTAACCCTGGATAGGTACGGTCCTCGGACACCCCTTTAAGGGTATACTCGGACGCGAACGACCCCGACGCCAAAAAAAATTCTTGAAAAATCAGTTTTTGCAGTAACCTCCTTTTTTCTTTTGCCAAAAAAAACTTCAATGAATGCTTAAAACAACTGTAAAGATAAATACTACTCATCTGCAGAAACACTATTTATTATAAATATTTTAAAAAATTAAGTAGAAAAAAAAAAAGACCTGACATAAAAATTCATAAAAAAAAAGTTTATACATATATACACAAATCCTTTTAGGAATTGATTCTTGAATGTTTAGGACACATCTTGATGTATTTTGGATGAAGTCAGACCCATGGAGGTGAAGATCTGAAATGAGAAAAAAAGGGTAACTTTTTTTGGCCAAAAAAAATTGTCCAAATTTCATGAATTTTTTTGGGTACCCAAATGAAATAGGAAGTGGCTAATTTTTTTAGGGAATAAACATATGTTATCCTAAAATAGAAATATGTAAAAAAATCTTCATTATTTTGTAAATTACATTTATATCAGGGGCCATATCTAAAGGTAATTTTTTGAGTACTTGGAAATTCCGTAAAAAAATACATATATTTAATATATAATATGATATTTATGCATGTAAAAATATACCAAAATATCACAAATTCTATAGGGAACAAGAATATATATAGATAGGGCAGCTTACGCTTCGGATATGTCCACAAAATGGCCGCCAACCACACTGACTCAGACTCCCTAATCTGCCACTTGAAATGTAGGAAGGGTATGTCAATTTCAAGGTGTTATTTACTAATCTAATTATTATTGGATATGCATAAAAATTGTATGGTGGGTTGCTGGATAATTGTCGATTATTTTTCGACTATAAAATTAAAATTCTGACCCAAAAATTTTTTTTGAAGGGAAATAAAATCGAAAAAAAAAATGTAAAACAATATTTTAGCTAAAAAATGTGATGATATTCAATCAAAAAAAAAGTAAACAAAATTTTCCGACAAATAAACATCTAGAGGAATCATTACTCTGTGATAGTTCCTTAGTACGTAGTAATTTTGAAAGAATTGGGAAAAAACGAAAAAATGGCAATCACCGGAAAATCGAACACATACCTATATATACGCCATATCTGGCTAAAAAAAAGATAGGCATGGGTAGCCAGATCATCTAGAAACACTTTCCAACACTATAAAAATATAAGTTTTGCGACACTACTTGCCAATTCCTTACGGTAACATGACTAAGCAAAAAAATGCAAAACAAATAAAAAGGGGCACTCGTGGAAAAATGGCCATTCTAATATACGGCATTTCAGAAAAAAAAAATTTCAGCCACGTGCTAGGCAAACCATCAAGGCATATTTTCCGACAAATAAACATATAAATGAAATATTACTCTGTGATAGTTCCTTAGTACGTAGTAATTTTGAAAGAAATGGGAAAAAACGAAAAAATGGCAATCACAGGAAAATCGAACACATACTTATATATACGCCATATCTGGCTAAAAAAAAAATAGGCATGGGTAGCCAGATCATCTAGAAACACTTTCCAACACTATAAAAATATAAGTTTTGCGACACTACTTGCCAATTCCTTACGGTAACATGACTAAGCAAAAAAATGCAAAACAAATAAAAAGGGGCACTCGCGGAAAAATGCCCAACATTCTAATATACGGCATCTCAGATAAAAAAAAAAGACATGCACGTGTTAGCCCAACCATCAAGGCACACTTTCTAACACAAACATGAAAAAAAATCAATAATATACGGCAATTCCTTACTACGTAGTAAATTTTTACAAATATTGAAAAAAAACAGAAATTGGCAACCGCAGTTAAATACCCAATATACCAATAACTACGTCGTATCTGACAAAAACAAAATCACGCATGGGTAGCCAGATCATCTAGACACACTTTCCAACATTAAAAAAGCAAAAGTTTTACGACACTATTTCGCAATATCTTACGGAAAAATGACTTGGCAAAAAAATTAAAAAAAATTAAAAAGGGACACTCGCGGTAAAATGCCCGACATTCTAATATACGACATCTCAGATAAAAAAAAAGACATGCACGTGTTAGCCCAACCATCAAGGCACACTTTCTAACACATAAACATGAAAAAAAAATGAATAATATACGGCAATTCCTTACTACGTAGTAATTTTTACAAATATTGAAAAAAAAACAGAAATTGGTAACCGCAGTTAAATACCCAATATACCAATAACTACGTCGTATCTGACAAAAACAAAGTCATGCATGGGTAGCCAGATCATCTAGACACACTTTCCAACACTAAACAAGCAAAAGTTTTACGACACTATTTGGCAATATCTTACGGAAAAATGACTTGGCAAAAAAAGGAAAAAAAATGAAAAAGGGGCACTCGCGGTAAAATGGTCCTCGTGGTGATGAACGACATTTTAACCCTGGATAGGTACGGTGGGTCGTTTGCGACCCCGAGCGTCAAAAAAAAACAGGTTTTTCTCACGTGACTCACCCCTGTGACTGTATTTGTGGGTGATCGACCTGCAGGAGGTGTCTCCCCTACACGCTCTAGTAGTGTCCAGATGTGCATTGCTGTAGCTGTACTCCTTCCCCGATTTCTGAGACGCGTCGGGGTCGTTCGCGTCCGAGTTTACCCTTCTGAGGTAGTTTGCATAATTATCAAAGTTATTACGTATTATGAAATTGTCGTAGAATGGTGCAACTTGTATAGGTTATCAGTTGTGGAAAGTCTTGGTGGATTGTTTGGCTACCATGTGCATGTTTTTTTTTTTAGTTAAAATTTATTTCTCTGTTCAGGATTGGTATGTTTGTTTTATTTTATATGAAAAAAATATGTAACTCATTTGGACTTGTCATGATGATTTCACAGCTTAATTTCCTTTAGACCTCAGTTTTTCTGAAGCCGCCCTGTTTGTCTCCTCTATAAAGAATACTTAAAATCATTTTGCTCTATTGGTTACTGAAGAAAAGTATTGGAATTGGAATTTGATCTTAGAATATTTCTAGATATTCTGAGAATTAAATGGTTTGATAAAATCAATATCAACCAATAACTAACTCTTCAAAATGGTAATCATTTTTTGTATTGGTTTCATGGGATATTCACCATAGTGGGACAAGCATATCTATGCTTTTCATCTTTGAGACTTCTTATCAGTTGAAAAAATAAGAAAATTCCGTGAAGGATTATGATATTCACATGTCGATTCAAAGTATTCTCCTTCATACTCAGATTTGCAAAGTTTTACGAGGCTTCTCTAAGTTTCTGGAATGTGTCTAACTTAGGAAATTTTTAGGACACTATCTGACAGTTTTGAAATGGGCAGTTCGATTTCAAGAAATTTCATATTTTTCCCCTGACATTTTTTTTTATTTTTTTTTTATTTTATTTTTTTTTTTTTTTGTGAAGGCTGATACAAGAATAACCCTCGGTTGGCAAGCGTTTGGAAGAGCCAGTACAGTGTTAAAAAATAAGAAGATTCCTATCATCTTAAAAAGGAAAGTCTATGATCAGTGTATCCTCCCCACTATCACCTATGGGGCCGAAACTTGGAATCTAACAAAAAAGCTTTCCCTTAAATTACGAACAATGCAGACGGCACATGAGAGAATTATGCTAAATCTAACATGGAAGGATAGAAAAACAGCTAAATGGATACGTCAAAAAACTAAAGTAATGGATATCCTTGAAACCATTAGCAAGCTCAAATGGAACTGGGCAGGGCACATTGCCAGGATGACAGACAACCGATGGACATCAAGAACCCCGAGGATACACAAGAAACCGAGGAAGACAAAAAACCCGCTGGCAAGATGACTTAGACCAACATAAGCAACAGTGGCACAGAATAGCTTGCGATAGAAGTCTGTGGCGAAACCTGGGGAAGGCCTACATCCAACAAAGGACTTTTGAAGGCTGAAATGATGATGATGATGATGATGATACAACTTAGTTTAAATAATTTCCAATAGTAAATTCTGATATCCTGTTTGTTTGTTCTTTGGTCTGTTGAGTTACTTTGGGCATTCATTGCTCTATAGAGTTGTTTGTGAGCAATCTTTTTTATACATACTTTATTTCAGATAAATCTGTTTTAAACTTATATTTCTCGGAGACTTCGGGGTATAAAGGATTTTCTTTATTATTCTGATTTTTCTGGCCACTTTATATTTAAAACGTCCAGCAGAGTTCCCCTTTTTTTAAGCATTTTCTCTGCGCAAAGATTTTTTATTGGGTAATGCCCTGATTTACCAGGCTTTTGTGCTTATACTTCGTTCCAATTTGCTTAAAACTTCTTTCATAGCAATTTTTTGTCTCTGAAGTTATTTGAGGAACTCCTTAACCATGGGTTGTGGATTTTTATCAAGGCTATTTTGGGCTACTCATTAGTCTATACATTAATCTGGGAATCCTCTATCTATGGAGTTTGTCGAGGTGCTCCTTGATGCAATAATCTATCATGACACTTATTGGATTCACCAGTTTTGAGTATTCCCTTGATTACAGGCATATTTGTACCCTCACTCGTTTATTCAGGACACCCCTTTGTCTATGGAGATATGTTGGCCTTATTCCTTGGCCCAGTCAGTTATTCAGAGCCCTTCTTGACCTGGAATTTATTCTGGGCCCTTTCGTCTTTAATGTTATTCAGAATGCTTCTATGGTGTTGTCTTGCGCACTCATTGGATAATGAAAGGTATCTTAGACATTCCTTAATCTATTAGTTATTTGGAGTAATACATTGCCTATGGAATTATTTAGAGCAACCCTTTGTGTATGGAGTTATCCTCTACACACCTTGGTCTTTGGGTCTATGGAACTTTTTGTGTATTCATTGGAGTGACTATTTCGAGTCACTCATTGTTTTCTTGTTTCTATTCAAGTAACTCTTGGTTTCCTCTTTTTCACTCTCTCTTGTTTTCAAGAGTCCCATTTTTTTTTGCCAATCTATAGTCTTCTGAGTTAACTGACATAGCTCTGTGAATTAGGATCTGATTGGCAAAATCTTTATAACTGGTACATTTTAAATTCATACATATTTCTAATAATTTTACTTTCATGTTTATTGGGATATTTAAAAGAGAACTTCTTTATTATTGGAATTCAAGGTAAATTGTACACATGTAACACCTGGGATTTTTCCTCCTATGCTATCTGCTAAATAATCACAAAACTAGCGAGAGCTTTGCTTCATTCCATGTTCTTTCTTAAATAAGAAATAGAAAAATATTCAGAACATTTTTTGAATATTGTTAATTCCACGTATGATAATTACCTTTTGCTCTCCTTTTAGTAAGAAATAGTGTATTCCCCTTTTACAATTCTGTTTTCCAAGGATAAAAACAAACTAGATTACGGTAATCATTTTGATATATATATTAGGATGAAGAATAATTTGATATTTCGCATTTCTTATACTTTAAAATTTAAATAATTCTTGCATATTAGTCAAATTTCGTCCCAATAACCATCCATCCTTTGACCTTTCATATCAATTAGCAAGAGCTCTCTCTCTCTCTCTCTCTCTCTCTCTCTCTCTCTCTCTCTCTCTCTCTCTCCTCTCTCTCTCTCTCTCTCTCTCTCTCTCTCTCTCTCTCTCTCTCTCTCTCTCTCTCTCTCTCTCTCTCTCTCTCATTGAGAAGTTAAGAGGTAGTGAGACTTAATGAAGAGGCTAGCTAAGTCAACCTAATAGGTTAAATATTATAGAAAGTAATGAAATATGGGTCAATGAACATCTATTGAACAAAATGATTAAGGAACATCATTTGGGGAGCATAAATGTCATAGAATTTAGGTTATTAAAAGGTGGATATGAACTCGAATATATTATCCCAGTAGGGACTAATGTATGTAGATTAATAGAAGTATAAAATATAGAATATGTATGTATAAGAGAAATCAATATTATATCATGAAATATTGGTAAAATAAAGTAAAGTCCAACTCATTAGATATTTGTAAATGAAAAGGTACTCTTGAGTACAGTACATATATATACCAAGGCACTTCCCCCAATTTTGGGGGGTAGCCGACATCAACAAATGAAACAAAACAAAAAGGGGACCTCTACTCTCTATGTTCCTCCCAGCCTGAGTAAAGTAAGTATATTAAAGGGTATAAGGTCAGGTTGATATGCGTTTAATGGAAGCAATTACTTTTCATTATGTTTGTAATGTTTTGGTGAATAGAAATAGCTATTGCAGGTATTAAAACTTTTATTGTTTGTTTATGATTCACTCAATAAAGATCTATTATATGAAATAGAATCAAAATGGTGTAACCTCTTATTGATATCAGAAAGGGTCTCTTGTTGATATTGAGATTTAGAAGGCGACTCCAGCAATCAACTGATTACTGAAAAACCTAGGCAGTGAATTGCAAAGATAGATGAATATTTTAATTTCTTGTGTCAATAAAACTTTAAGATAAAGTTTTTCTGTTTAGCTAAAGGGAGGGAAAACAGTTTAGAATCATATGGTCATCAAGATGAAAGTGGTTTTGAGGTTATTTATAAAATTGATGGGATATAAGCTAGAGTAATTTTAATGGCCATTCTAACCTAAAAAAGCTCCTATTATTTCCATTTAAAGAGTAACCCCCCCTCCCCCTCTCTCTCTCTCTCTCTCTCTCTCTCTCTCTCTCTCTCTCTCTCTCTCTCTCTCTCTCTCTCCACTACATGAATATACCTTGAAGAATAACATGCTAATTGTTAAAAGTAATGGGAGATTTTGTACATATTTTCCAGTAAGGTTGAATTATGAAGTTCTCTTTTAAATTAACCTGATGCTTACTTCCAATTTCAGAGCTCCCACTCCCTATCCTTAATCCTTCCTTATCCCAAAATTTGGAAATGTTATAAAAAAACACACACACTCGCCTCATATGGCTGAGTCTCCCACTGGCCCCCTCCTCTTTGAGCATCAGCGTTTGCCATTTTATTCATCACTATAAAATGGGCTAAAGGGTCCATGAGGTAGATCCTGATCTTAACTAGATTAATCACTTGTTCTTTTAGACTGTTATTTTATTCCCCATGTGCATAACTTGTTCATTCTTTTACTGGTGTCTTGAGAGCTGTAGTTCAATGTTTTTGCTTGAATATATTGTACTTGTCAAAAGCTGAGAGACTTTATTGGTA
This sequence comes from Palaemon carinicauda, assembly GCF_036898095.1. Lineage (NCBI taxonomy): Eukaryota > Metazoa > Arthropoda > Malacostraca > Decapoda > Palaemonidae > Palaemon > Palaemon carinicauda. Next base: position 57,494,407 of record NC_090750.1, on the reverse strand, counting down.
AACATGTTGGATTTTAGTCATCTTGTCAATGTAGGTTTTATCCTGACGGCTAAAGTCATGGAAAATTTTAGGCTTTATTATGCCATTATTAACTTGCTCAAAAGCCTCAAAATCTTTAACTTTGTAATGTTTTATCAGATTTTAGATTCTAATGTTTCAAAATGTTTAAGAAGCTTGCATTGTAGGAGGTTATAATGTCAAATGTATAGGTTTTGGCACTATCATTTTCATTAATAGCAAAGTTTTATGCACTTGCGTCAATGACAAACATATCAAATTTGTTATGAATTGTGTAATTAATGTAAGTAGTGAAAAGTATATCTAATGTAAAAGGATTGTGATTCAATGAGCTCCAGACATGTTTATGATCTTTTTGAAGTTAATGTGTAAATCGATGGTAATTGTTATTTACAATTTTTTCATAAAAACTTCAATTATAATCAAAATGTTTAAAGCTTAATGATAAGTAAACTTAACGTAAGTGTTTCAAGAAATTTGGTAAGAGGGTCATTTTGAAGTCTCGCATTTCAGAACTTTCTATTATGGCGAGATACCTGGGCTCTCTGAAAATGTGCACAGCTTGGTTCAGAAATTCTATTTTGTCTCTTGTCTCGTCTCGTTTGTGCCCATGACATAAAGGAGGGATAAATAACGCTTCAATCATTCTTAGATATATTGTGTAATAAGTTTTCGAATAGAAGGGTTTAAAAACTGTTTTGTTATGAAGAATAGGTTTTAAATTGTTGACAAAGAATCTCGTTAGGTTTGTGGGCTTATGGCAAAAAAAAAAAAAAAAAATATTTACTTTCATCACTCAAGGTATAAAAGTTCCATTTTCATAAAATTACGTTTTAAAGATTCATTAATTCCTGCGTGGTTTCTTTAAGTTGATACAAAACTGATGTGCAAAAATAATCCTGTTAATAAACAGTATCCTTTCTTTGTGGACATTCATAATATTATAAGAAACGTTTTAGGTATTTTACACCTTCAAAATTAACAATAATTGGAATACCGTTTTAAAAAATTCATTAATGCCCCCCAAAAAGAGATAATTCATAATCTTCTTTGCAACTTTTTTTTTAATTCATTATCTATCTTTTCAGTTAGATATATTGACAATGTGTAGAAATTGTAAGATTATTAGATTATACATTGAATAATAGGCAGATTCATACCTGTCATTTTTTGTATGCCATTTTAGCTTTTGTTTAGATCGCCTGACCTTTTGGCCAGTCTCTTTTAATTCATTAAATAACTGGTACAAATTTATCTTATTTGAAACTAGCGAGATTAGAAATGTTATAATCTAAATAACTCACACTCAGATTATGAATAATTATCATAAGTAATAACCTCACAAATTATTTTTAATGAATATTTTATGATAAAATAAGGAGAATACTTATAGATGTATCAAAGGAAACTAATGAAATAAGATAAATTGTCTTATTGAAAGAGGGTACAATTCAAGATGTTACAGTAAAATATTATAGGTCATGTCTTTCGATGTCTCTTAAGATTTAAATCTTGCCAAAAACAAAGTACCCACTACTGGCCTTGTAAGTAATTATGTCTGTCCCAACACCTTTCAAGGATGCCATTAATTTAGTTGTTTGACCTTAAGGGATTATTTTAGCTCAGTCAGACTAGAATAATTTGAGTAATCAATGGAGAACTACAAGATTAAATTAAAAATGGTTGATAGAGATTAGAAAATAATACAAATAAAATAAGGGTAATTGGATATTGCATATCCAAGCTACATTAGTGCCACTTTTTTCTTCCACGACGCAGTGAAATAGGGTAACTCGCCCTTTCTCTCTCTCTCTCTCTCTCTCCTCTCTCTCTCTCTCTCTCTCTCTCTCTCTCTCTCTCTCTCTCTCTCTCTCTCTCTCTCTCTTAAATCAAAAGTGGGTAGCACCATCAGTGCACTAAGTTTATCCGTCCTTTTTTTACTTCAAATTTACCTCCTCCTTTCTTCACTTCAACTTTATCTCCTCCTTTCTTCACTTCAACTTTACCTCCTCCTTTCTTGACTTCAACTTTATCTCCTCCTTTCGTGACTTCAACTTTACCTCCTCCTTTCTTCACTTCAACTTTACCTCCTCCTTTCTTGACCACAACTTTATCTCCTCCTTTTTTTCACTTCAACTTTACTTCCTCCTTTCTTCACTTCAACTTTACCTCCTCCTTTCTTGACTTCAACTTTATCTCCTCCTTTCTTCACTTCAACTTTACCTCCTCCTTTCTTCACTTCAACTTTACCTCCTCCTTCCATGACTTCAACTTTATCTCCTCCTTTCTTCACTTCAACTTTACCTCCTCCTTTCTTGACTTCAACTTTATCTCCTCCTTTCTTCACTTCAACTTTACCTCCTCCTTTCTTCACTTCAACTTTACCTCCTCCTTTCTTGACTTCAACTTTATCTCCTCCTTCCTTCACTTCAACTTTACCTCCTCCTTTCTTCACTTCAACTTTACCTCCTCCTTTCTTCACTTCAACTTTATCTCCTCCTTTCTTCACTTCAACTTTACCTCCTCCTTTCTTCACTTCAACTTTACCTCCTCCTTTCTTGACTTTAATTTTACCTCCTCTTTTCTTGACTTCAATTTTACTTTCTCCATTCTTGACTTCAACTTTACCTCCACCTTTCTTGACTTCAATTTTACCTTCACCTTTCTTGACATTAACTTTGCTACCTTCTTTCTTGACTTCAACTTTACCTTGTCCTTTCATGACTTTACCTTTACCTCCTCTTTTCTTGACTTCAACTTTACCTCCTCCTTTCTTGACTTCAATTTTACCTCCAGCTTTCTTGACTTCAACTTTACCTCCTCCTTTCTTGACTTCAACTTTGCCCCTCCTTTCTTGACATTAACTCTGCCTCCTTCTTTCTTGACTTCAACTTTGCCCCTCCTTTCTTGACATTAACTTTGCCTCCTTCTTTCTTGACTTCCATTTTGCCCCTCCTTTCTTGACATTAACTTTGCCTTCTTCTTTCTTGACTTCAACTTTGCCCCTCCTTTCTTGACATTAACTTTACCTCGTCCTTTCATGACTTCAACTTTACATCCTCTTTTCTTGACTCCAACTTTACTTCCTCCTTTCATGACTTTAACTTTACTTCCTCTTTTCTTGACTTCAACTTTACTTCCTCCTCTCTTGACTTCAACTTTACTTCCTCCTTTCTCGACTTCAACTTTACTTCCTTTCATGACTTCAACTTTACCTCCTCCTTTCTTGACTTCAACTTTACCTACACCTTTCTTGGCTTCAACTTTACCTCCACCTTTCTTGACTGCAACTTTACCTCCTCCTTTCTTTACTTCAACTTTACTTTCTCCTTTTTTTACTTCAACTCTACTTCCTTTCTTGACTCCAACTTTACCTCCTTCTTTCTTGACTTTAACTCTACCTCCTTTCTTGACTTCAACTTTACCTCCTTCTTTCTTGACTTTATTCTTACCGTCTAAGCTCTTATAACTTTTACTTGAAAGTGTACCTGTGTGGTTTTCCCCCGTTGCACTTTTGAACTAAATGAACTGACAGACCCAACTGCTGTGTTATATTTCCGAATTTAATCCACATTCCCCCTTGAAAAAAAGCTAATCATGCGATTCTTCTTCGAATGATTTTATTGGTAAAAAGCTTTATAGTTTATAAGCCACTTTTGCTCTCTAATACAGCTATTTATTGCACATCAGTATAGCAAAAGGATTAAAACCTGGTATATTTTTATCCTTAATACCACTGTCTTGTTTAATTGTGATGAAAATCCGGCAAATATTGAATGTTGGGGCTTTGTTCTATGATAGTGTTATGGATTCCATTGCAAGGAATGAGGGATTGTTGTGTTAGAATTAAGTAATTATTGTGAGATTCTTATGAAGAACTTGAGTTACTCTTTTAGCTATTTCCCTCCAATGAAATCATGTCCAAAGGTGTACAAAGACAGTTAGGTTTTTTGTCAGTATTTCCTCAAAGAAGTCAGACATAAACGATTTAGTCACAGCCTTTTTTTTTTTTTTTTTTTTTTTGTAGATGGGTACGCAATAGGCTTACAGGCTTTTCATGTAGAATTTAGGTGGGTTTTACAATGTAATCTAGCTTCTGAAGAATTTCTATTTATGGGAAGAGGGGAAAATTTCTATCCATTTAGTAAGTACAACACTCAGTCAGTCAGCTATTTGGCAAGCTTCAAACTAGAGTTTTCTTCAAAAAAAATAATTTTTATTTGAGATTATAGAATCCGCAGCTTCAGTAAGCAGAGCATATAAAAATATTGCTATATAAAGTGTTCTATAAAGCTCGCATTATAATTTCAAATTTGCATTAGAGTAAAGAAAATCACTTGAAATTGTAGTGTATGCCTAGATATTATAGATTTCATGAGATAATTACCTTTATAACTAGAAAGTTTTGTTTTTTTTATATAAATTTATATAAAAATCTTTGAATACCGAATATTTTTATTTTTTATTTTAGAGTTTTGAGATATCAATTATGTGATTTGCTGAAATATCTATGGAAAAAAAATTGTCTTCATAAAGTTACCGAGAAACGAGAAAGAAAATAATTTATCTTTTTGTTCATAGAGAATTGAATTTGATGCCTCGCTCTTTACTAATAAATATTTTCCTAACAATAATTAACTTTTATATAATTTATAATTACTGGTCCTGTGTTTCTCTATTACAAAAACTTAATTTTGTCGTTTATTCTGAATTAAAACGTAATGAATTAATTATTATTAGATGTCATCATCCGGGTGAACTACTGAGTATAATATATAATTATGTATTAATTTAAAGTTATACTTGCTTTCGTTGGTATTTATTTTTACTGCCGTGCATTGAAAAGTATTTGCGAACTCAGGAACGTTCATGGTTCAAAGAATACTAAAATTGTATCTCTTATTTGATATTTATTCATCTTGTGCTTGATTTTAATAGAGAATATCGTATTCGGCAAACGTAATCTTCGTATATTTGTCTCTTGAGTCTTAAATTCTTGTAACTTTTAAAAAGACATTTTAAACTTCATTTCAAGTTTAGTCACTTTGAAAAAGGCATTTTAAACTTCATTTCAAGTTTAGTAACTTTTAAAAAGTAATTTTAAACTTCATTTCAAGTTTAGTAACTTTTAAAAAGTAATTTTAAACTTCATTTCAAGTTTAGTAACTTTAAAAAAGACATTTTAAACCTCATTTCAAGTTTAGTAACTTTAAAAAAGGCATTTTAAACTTCATTTCAAGTTTAGTAACTTTAAAAAAAGTCATTTTAAACTTCATTTCAAGTCTAGTAACTTTAAAAAAGGCATTTTAAACTTCATTTCAAGTTTAGTAACTCTAAAAAAGGCATTTTAAACTTCAAGTTTAGTAACTTTAAAAAAGGCATTTTAAACTTCATTTCAAGTTTAGTAACTTTAAAAAAAGTCATTTTAAACTTCATTTCAAGTCTAGTAACTTTAAAAAAGGCATTTTAAACTATTCAAGTTTAGTAACTCTAAAAAAGGCATTTTAAACTTCATGTTTAGTAACTTTAAAAAAGGCATTTTAAACTTCATTTCAAGTTTAGTAACTATAAAAAAGGCATTTTAAACTTCTTTTCATGTTTAGTACCTTTAAAAAAGGCATTTTAAACTTCATTTCAAGTTTAGTAACTTTAATAAAGACTTTTTTAACTTCATTTCAAGTTTGGTTAACCTGAACTCTGTTAAGGTACAAAATCAAGAAAGTATCAAATTTTTCTATTTACTGTTCATCTTGTGCTTGTTTTATTAGAGAATATCGTATTCGACATACGTGATCTCCATTTGTCTATTGCTTGTGTCTTAGCTCATTCTGATAACTTTAAAAGAAAGGCATTTTGAACTTAATTTCAAGTTTAGTTAACCTAAAGTCTGTCGTGATTAAAAACCCAACGTATCAAATTATTCTAAGTACTAAAAAAAGCCTGATCATTACTATTTTGACCGTAACTTATATATTAAGTTAATAAGGACTTGCGTAAAATACGTAATAAATAATGAAATATACTTTAATAAAGGAAAATTATATGCTCGTGATAATATATTTTAATTACTAAAAAACTTGATCATAATTATGTTGACCATAACTCGTAGTTATATATAAAGTTAACAGGATTTAGTAAAATACGTCGTAATCATATGCTTTGATGACTGGCTGAGGAAGAGAATATATGCTACTGATGGTATAGTAATGGATTATGAGCAAAGGATAGTATAGTAGGAGACTATAAGATGAGGATAGTATTATGAATAGTTATAAGATGATGATGGCAAATTAAAGTATTATGTGTTCAAGATAGTATACCGTAGTGGGGGATAAGCCGAGATGGTAGCCTATTTAGTGAGTTTGACTTAATCAAATTCTAATGGTAGGCCTAGCCTATATAACAGAAATGCATTTCTAGGAGTACTGTTAATTTTGGGTATTTGTTATAGGCCTAAGTTTGCTATTAGGAGTTATATCAAATTAAAACTTAATGTATCTCAAACTGTAGGTAAATATGCCATTACAATCTTGTTTCATAAAACATGCTTCTCTGTATATTAAACGAAAGCCTTTTTTAATAGGATATTTCATTTAATCATGGTTATATAAAGTCTATATTGTATGCCCAATTGATAAGAATGGTGTAGCTACCTTTAGAAAGTATCTAGGATGGTATTTGAAAACTTTATTACACAGCTAAATTGATTCAGGTGTCCACGTGTAAGGCGAATGCGTACTTCGGTCCGATCTGACTGTCTGCTGGGAGGAGTAGCAAGGATGGTCAGGGCAGTAGTCTTGCACGGCTCTTCTCTTTTACCCGACTCAATCGTGTGCATTAAATGGGGCGAGTCAGTGAGGCACCTTGGCATTTGCGAATCTTGTCTGCTTTTGAGTGAGCTTCAGGTGTCTGTAGTAATGGATCGTTGTGAAATGGCACCAAAGGCTTGGAAATGACTCTTTTTACTTCATTTAAATGTTTGATTTGGTTTCAATTCTAGAAATATTAGTGATTTTGTCTTCTCCAAATGTATAATTTCCCGTAACTATAATCGTTGATATGTGCTTTTTAATAATGTAAATAATGATCTAAATTTCTTACCAATTAACTTCAGAAGACCTCATAACCATTCTCGAAGTCTTTGAATTGCAATCCTCATATCATTGTAAAATTATCAATCAAAAGAAAAAAAAAAGAAGGAAAAGGAAAGCATTCAAGGGCCTAGTAACATTGCTTCGTCAATAGAAAACTTTGAATTAAGTTTCTCGTTACTAGGTGGGAAAGGGGTTGGCCTTGGTGGGCTTTCCTTTTCTTCTTTTTTTTTTATTAATAATTTTATCATTCTATTAGACAAAGCACTACTTACATAATCACACAATCATGGAATATGTAACCTAAAATGCTGAGCTTCAAACGCACCTAAAATTCAGAGAGAAAGAAAACGGACAGTATCCGTATTCAAAGAAAACTAATCTGGTCACCATGATGTATGAAGGGTGACTCACCTAAGTCTTTCTTAGGCGAATCCTGAGCTTCATACATGGCAAACGTTAAGTTTTCTTTTAATCTAGGGCGTTTAAAGCCATAAGATGAGGTTTCATAAATTTTATATTTATGTCATTGACTTATAGTGCTTTTATTTCAATTTGATAACTAAACTTATTACTCTGAAACCTGTCTACGTTTGGCACTTAATCTTCTACAATAAAAGTTTTTTCACGAATTTCTAAGTTTCCTTCATCCATATTGTGTTAATTTGAAGCTTTCAAGTACATTCATAGGTATATTTTTGCACCTAAAACTTTAATTCAATAGCTTCAACATTAGATGAGAGACTTTTGAGGAATATTAACTAATGGAATATAAGGCCATTATAATCATGACTTTAGTCAGGAAAAAACCTAGTTGACAGACAGCTGGATTAATAAGTGGTCTTTGGTCCAAAATGACAGTTCGGCCATCTTGACTTTGTACTTTATACTCATAGAAACCGGGTACTGCTGCTCTCAATACCCCAGTAGGGGGGTGAACAAACTCAGTATGTGGGGGAGTAATAAGTCCAAATGAACAAGTGACTAGTTAGGAAAGAGGACTAATTCAAGAGGCTTTTGTTCATTTTTGGTGGGAATAAGGCATTTGCTGGTACTTGAAGGGGTAGGGGGCCGTTTAAGGAGAATACTCGGTCATATGAGGTTTAGTTAGGGAGAATACTCTGAGACATTGCATTTTAATTTTTTTTTTACTTTGTTTTTATTTTCATTTCAAGTTTTCTTATATATTACTAGGGAAAATAAATTAAAGATTGTAATACTTTTCTTTTGCATTTTATTTCCAACTTCAATATTTTACAATGTTTGAATAAGTTAAAAATATCAGTTTAAATCCGATATTTTTTCATGGTATACTGAAATATATATCCATTACAAAATATTTCAAGATGAGAAAATCCTTTCTATTTTATTTTTAATAGATGCTACTTAAGGTAATCGCATAAGAATAATTGGTAAAGACGAAAATACTTTTAAGATAAAAGAGCAAGGGTCCTGAATATTAATTTATGGCAAAAAAGTGACTTGGTAACCCTTAAGGTATAACTACCTATATTAAATAAGCAAAAATAGATGGGCCAGAATTTGAATGTTAGTGGTTAGTTGTGCATTACTGACTGCTTTTATCATATAGGCTCATTATAGTCAGACACCTAGAAAGGTTTTGTTCATGATATTGATTAAAAGATTTGAATAGTTATTTTGACATTACTTCCTTCATAGCAGAAATCGAATGCCTTAACTTGGGCAATCCTCAGGTTCAGCAAAGGGGTTTATTTCTTAATATCTCCTATAAGAAATGGTAAAGTCAAAGATTCTGTTCGTTTTCAAAATCGAAGTTAAGTAAGCCAGTCTTACATGATATAGCTCGCCTATGGAAAAAAAAAAAAAAAAAACATGTTCAGTAAACTATTCTTAGAAATTCCTTATTTGACATCTCGTTGCAATAGTATCAACATTACCAACAATGAGCCTGTGCAAATCAAATTTGTCTTTTTAGGATATAGTTTACTGAACAAAGTTCATTCAGAGTCAATCCCTCTCATGCAAGACGAGTCTTACCTTTTTGTCTCAGTTTGGAAAATTGAACAAAATCTTCGGCTTCAGAATTTTTTATGGACAATATCAAGTGATAAACCATCTTTGCCAAACCCCAGGATTCCCCAACTTACGAAGTTCCATTTCTATTATCTAGTGGATTCCACTAGCTATTGAAATACCTTGTACTCAGTATCATGAATACACACTTTACAGCTCTGACTATAACGAATAAGTATATGAATAAAGTAGTCAACAATGCCCATATTAATAACCACTGTCTTCCAAATGCTGGACCATCTACTTTCACTACTACAATACGTGTAGTTATACTACTGTATTAAGAGTTGTAAGCCACTTATTTTACATAAATTAATATTCAGGACGCTTGCTCTTTTATCTAAGTATTTTTGTCCATACAAATTTTTCTTATGCAATTTACATCGAGTAGCGTCTATTATTTACAACAAAATAATTTACATAATCACTAACCAATGTACAGTTATGATTTATATAAGCATCTTTTATCTAAAATTTTAATGACTAATATTTGTATCTAATAAAATCACAAATGACAAAACACAGTATTCTATTGTATATAAAAAACAACTGGTTTTAAGCTTTGGTATCTACTTCATTACAATTTTCAATTCTCATCCTATTTATATGAAGTTAATTTTATTAGATTTGCAAAGCAATTCTACCTATAAAACTATTTGATGTTTAAGATATCTATATTTCTAATACAATTTCAAAAATCTACTTGCTATTTTCAATTCACCACCTATTTATATGAAGTTAATTTTATTAGATTTGCAAAGCAATTCTACCTATATAACTATTTGATGTTTAAGATATCTATATTTCTAATACAATTTTTAAAATTCAACTATAATGCAACCCTCTAATCTCTTGAAATGTTATTTCCTAAGTACTAACTTTCAAATTAAAATACTCCTTCAAAATGATACCCTGGTAGGAATCTCGCAGGAACTCGACAGATTGTTATAAGAAACCCATAATTCTAAAAAGAGCTTCCCTGTTGGTAATTATAACTTCCTCGCCTAGTCCTAAATAATTGATCAAGACTTGATTAGTTCCTTAGCTCCTTACGTGCAATTCCTCCCTTCATACACCCATTAAGTTTAGCCTACGTATAAAGACCCAGATGTTTGAGCATTCTCTTTACAAAATGGTAATCTTGAACCTTTCATTAAGTATAACTAGTCCTTTAAACCTTTCAGAAATAAACTTTAATTTTTGCAATAATGCTACTGTTAGAACATCTACTTTAAGCAAGAAATATTCAATGAATGGTTGCCTTCTCTTAAGACTACTACTAAAATTAAATCACTATTCCTTTCTCATAATCTTTTAATATAAAACTTATTAGTAAAATGCTACACACTAACTATAACTAGCTATTTTGACTGTCTTCTAAAGTACGAAGCAGTTAATTACATAAATTGTTTAAAGATAATGCAAAGCTTAAAACCAGTAGATAAGAGATTTTATCCTTATAATAGCAATTTTGTCATTCTGTTTTGTTACATAAATACCTGTACACTGGATAGATAATTAAATGAATAGGAAATTTTACTACAAACAAGCATTTTGAAAGTTATATGTCACCAGAATAATTTAAATATTGATATCTTTGGAAAAGATCCATTGAAAAAATTACTTAACATATATGAAGTTCTGAAATCAAACTTAAAGACGCCTTTGGAAGAAAAGTTTACGAAAAAAAAAAATTCTGAACTAATTTTGATACAAGTATATTTCTTATTGTGAATATAACCTTAAATAGAGAGAGAGAGAGAGAGAGAGAGAGAGAGAGAGAGAGAGAGAGAGAGAGAGAGAGAGAGAGAGAGAGAGAAATTAAAAGTGCCTGGCAATAATAGAAGTTTTAGATTGGAGTGGCCATTAAAATGCATCTAGTCTTATATCTCAGAGAGAAAATTATCCTAGTCCTCTAATGCTTGGCAATACCATTAAGACCCTTATTACAGTGATTCCCATACCAATTATTCAAAATTATTCTATTCTTGACTCCTAGTGACCCATTACACAAGATAAATACATTAGTTACTAGCAAAAAATCTATTTAATAAATAAAAGTGAAATCTTTATTTAGCATATATGGTTCTCCTTTTGTTCAAATATATGTAAAATAATTCTAATATTGTGGCTTTATGGGAAATTTTCAGTCAAGAAGAATATCTCTCATTACTGCAAGAGGGAAGGAAATATGTTATTTTGAAACATACAAGACAAAATCTTTCTCATTACTGCAAGAGGGAAGGAAAAGTAAGTTATTTTGAAACATATATGACCCGTTACACAAGATAAATGGATTAGTTCTTAGCAAAACATCTACTCAATAAATAAAAAGTGAAATCTTTATTTAGCATACTTGGTTCTCCCTTTTAAATATGAAAAATAATTCAATACTGTGACTTATGGGAAATTCTCATTTAAGAATAATCTCTCTCATTACTGCAAGAGGGAGGGAAATAAGCAATTTTGAAACATATAGGACAAAATCATTAAGCTTTTTTTTTCTATTTATCTAGTATATCTATAATACCAATACTTATACACGTGTTGGTTTTTAAAACATGAGATGCTATTCTCCCCAAGACTAAGAATGGAAGAGACTTAACAGTAGAGATAAGATGTGAATAATTAGGGAGGCAGACTTCTTAGTCCAATATCTTCTAATTTAAGCAAATCTGCTTATACCTTTCAGAAGAATATATATGTCTAAAGAAAATTCAGAGAATTGCTAATAATTAGATGACACTGTAAAAGATGAAATTATATTCATAATGAAAATAGTTAGTTGTAGGTTATATTCACTTGCAATTAATGCAGGTTAAAATTCAGATTATAGAATGAATTAAAATCAATTGCTAAAATGATTAATGTTAATTTTCCTTCAGTCACACAGTTAGATAGCTTGTTTGCAGTCTTTTAACAGTTCTAAAAATGATACAATATAGAAGTATGTTAAAATGTCCAGAAAAAATTGACATTTGATTTGATTCAACATCTGGTTAATGAAAAATGAAAACTAACAAATTTCTAAGAAGTCCTTCCTCATTTACATTTCTTGGTCTGAATTGGTTGTTAATGTTCAATTTCCTCCTTTATCAAAACATTTACAATTAAGACATTATATACTAATTCATTTAACATTATTTATGATAATTCAGGCTAATTAATTGAAAACTAACTTTAAATCTCTATGAAGTCCTTCATTTACATTTCTTGGTCTGAATTGGTTAATGTTCAAATTTCCTAATTTTTCAAAAACATTTACAATTAACACATCATATATTAATTCATTTAACATTATCTATGATAATTCTGACTATTTAAAGTGGTGATAAGCATTCATTATCACTCGATATACTCGTATTCGCAAACTAGTTTCCAGACAATTAAACGAATGATTTTGCTCGTTTGATATCAAAATAATTAGGAATTTGCAATCTGAATTTTTAATTGGAAAGTCAAACACCCTCATAAAGGTTGATCTGAACCTAATTTACAAAGTTGAATTCTGAGTGCTTTTAATTTACTAGAAATGATAGCATCATGTGTATTCTTTTAACGTAATGATGTACATAATTGAAAAAATAGATAAAATTAGATATATATCCACTGACTTTGAGCTTAGTATTTACTAGAAATAATAACAAATGTATTTTTAACAGTAATAAAGTATAGAATAAAAGTAGTTAAGTTTAGATATATATGCACTGACTTTGTAAAGATTAATAGCGAATAAGATGCTTGTTACTAGACCGAGTACAAGTCAATACAGTAGCTTGAATAATCATATTAACAGCTTCCATAAATAAACTTTGATAAACTTTAATAATTCTGGTAATAACGTTTTTGTATAAAATTGTTACTCTTTAACAGTAACTTTACTCCTTTTATCGTCAATTAGTGATTGCTATTGAACCTGCGAGATATAAATGGAGTAACAACTCCCTAAAAACTTAACAATTCTGGATAATTGAGCATTTCAAATTATTTGTAAAATTGTAATATTTCTCATAGGAATATCTCAAAACTGCTGAAAAGCTTGGTGATAGACTGCCTCCTTCAGTTGATAATATTCGGTACTCCTCTTGAAATCCGAACTTCATCAAATTACTATTTTGTCTTTCTCAAACTCTGTGGATTTTTTTCTGCAGTAAATCCAGGATTACGTGTTGATCTTCATTGTTAGCGCATATCTGCAGTTAATGATAATTTCCTTTTCTGGTGATTCTAGTCTGAAAATAGATAAAATATGTTAATTTTACAGATATAAATAAGTCTTATATCTTACTATGCACTTCAACATCAAGACTATACTTTTAGTATAATACTTAGTATAATAAACTAAAATATAAAATAGTCAATGAATCAAATATAAAATGGTGAATATAATTACTAGACGTGTCCACAACATTTGCAATGGTATTACATCTAGAATTATATCTTGTAAAGTGGATAAGTATTACCTCCTAAATCCTAACGAGGAAATAATTCTACAATTATCTAATGACTAGCCTCTGGTAATCCATGGACTATTTTTTTTTTCAGAAGATACTCAATAAATCACATATAAACATTCTACCTTACACCATAGAAGATACCTGGTCAAACGCACACTTTCGTAAAATATTTATATAAAAAAAAGTATGCTTGAATTCTGAGCAAAAATAGGATTTACTGGCACGGTAATGTTAACATTAACAGTTTCATATGAAGAATATTGCCTACTATGCTAGAGTATAGTAATGTGCAAATGAATGATCAATCTGGGGTTTCACTCTCCTATAAAAATAAATGACCAGCAACTTCCCTAAGTTATCAAGTACTGTATATGTATCATTGGCGTAATTGAAATGGCATAACTAAAGTTTCATTAAATATTGTATGGATCCTCCATAAACTTACTGAAGCTGTCCTACCATACTAATCTATTCATCTAAAGGGATTTTCTGGTTAACTTTCAATCAATGAACCAGCTTTATCTACTCAGATTCACTATCTTATCTCGAACTATGGAAATCTTATCTCACACACTTTTGACTCCCTAAACTAGTCTCCATTAGATTATTGACAAGCTTATTCAACGTTATTGGTTTTGACTTACTGCATATACTTCATCCATGAAGTAGCCTAAACAACACTTAATCTGACAGCTTGGTCTTACCAGAACCACATCTTAAACATTACTAAACATAACAATATATGTCCTTTGCTAATGATTAGCCAATGTTACCATAAATCAATGAAAAATCTATCCAACCTTATCCATTATTATATAATCCTGACATTGTTCATTGGCCCACCCATCCTGCCTTTGTCCATTGACAGACCTATCGTTTTCTGGTCGAATTACATGTAGTATTTTAGATGAACAAACAAAATCATCATTTTGACTATTGTAGTGTTTACGTCACAGAATCTCAATTGCAAAATCCCTGTATTTACTTCTTTAAATGAATCTATTCTCAGGTTATATACTATATCAAATAATCTCAAGACAAACAATGGCTTAGGTTAAGCCCTCTATACTACAACCTTAAGAATGAATATCATCACCATAGAACCAGCAATTAAGTCTTTTACTATATCCCTCTTAGTGAATTGGTAGTATCTTTTTCATAGATTTCTTTATGGATATTAGGAGAATTGTAAAACTTTCTATATAATCCCATCAATAATACCAAATTTTAAAAGGAATTTGTAGGTTTCTTAGCCATACAAACCAGAGTCCTTTAATTAGAGATTACTTTGTTGCAAGATAGAATCGGTCATTAAAATGGATGTTGAGCAGTCGTCCAACTAGTGAGGGTGCTAAGCAAAGCCCTGTCACCCCTTATAGTTGGTTCTCTATTCATTTTGCTACTTCAAAACAGGACTTAAAAGGGTAGTTTGAGGAGGGAAGTTATTGAAGAATTTGGGGTTATATGGCTATGCAAAATCAAAATTATTTATAAAATTTGATACATGTTCCTATGCGACTTACAAACCCTCGTTCTTTAATTAGGATGCCTCACTGTTTGGAGAGTAGGATGTCCCCTTAAATCAAACATTCTTTTAACTTCTCTCAATATATTCAACACTTACTAAGAGGAGAGCGAAGCAAAAACACCACCACCCCTATCTCCTTATGACAAGAATGACAGGACCTCAGGTGTATATAATATACTGTATCAAAATCAAAGAAACCCTTCCTCCTCAGGGAAAAATGTCAAGTGAACTGAATACTAGGCATATGAATAAAGAGAGAGTATTAGATTCACTGTGCCTCATATTTCACGGTGGATGGGGAGATACACTTTAGTTTTAAAAAATGGAGCTCTGAACTGCAACTTATCAGAATACATTCCTACCAGCTTGTAACGTTTCGACTGCTGATCCCAAGAGAGGGGGCAGAAGAATGTAGGAGAAGAGCCATGTATACTACATTCATTCCTGACTTGAGTCAATAATGTTGCCATAGACAAGATGCAATCTATCTTTGTAAGGAACAGGGCTTACTACACAACGGATTGAGCAATCACCAGAGGTCCAAGCATAAAAGTGTCAAGGGACATGTAGGTACAATCTCTCAAATAAAAGGCTGTAAAGGTGGTCTGCCTCTTCCAGGCACTTGTCTTTAAAACCTGGCCCATCAATAGGATTCTCTTAAATGAAAGATGGCCAATAGGCTACCCCTAAGTTCATGACCACTAATCCTAGCTGGCGCCTCGACACTCATCAGATGAGGTTTAGGCTCCCTGGATTGTCTCAGGAAGCCAGAAAGAGACTGTGTTCCTAACCCCTCTTTCTTGGACCTGCCAGTGCTAATAAAGTCTCTCCTACACTCAGGTCCGAGATGTAGGGTTCTCTTCAGATAACACAACAGTAACCTTACAGGACACAAGAGCATCTTGTCTTCATCAGCACCCAACACCTCCTAGAGAGAGGGGATGGAGAACAATTCAAACCTGGGGCCATACACATGTGGATTCTGAATAGTGGGCACAAACTCCAGCACAATGTAAAGGAGACCTCCTTCCATCACACTCTTTGCTGATGCTAAGACTAGCAAGAAGACAGTCTTGAGTCTCATATCTCTGTCTGACAACCTGCTCATGAGCTCAAATGGTGTATGCATAAGAGCCTTGAAGACATCACATCACATTCTGGGGCCTGAGGTTCCGGGATGGGCAAGACTGCTTGAAGCTCCTCACGAGTATTGACAACTCCCAGGGGCTAAAACATCTGTACCCTTCAGTCAAAAGATCGTACCCCAGGCTGAGTGGCAGCCTTTCACAAGCTGCAACCGAGACAAGCTTCTCCCAGCGTTGGAAGACAAGGAACTCTGATGTGTGCTAAAGATGCTCAGACCGTAAAAATATCACATTCTGTGATTCCAACCGCAGAAGGGGGCCAATTAGCCTGGTAGACATCTGTCGAGGACATCTGGAGGTATCCAGACATCTCCTGTGCAGTGCCTCGCAAAAACCCTTTCACTCGAGGAGGGTCTGGATAGTCTTTACACGTGAAAAGACGACTCCACTGACTGGAGGTACCTCTGCTGGTGCAGTTAACAGTTAAGAGTAGGCCAAGGGGGTAGCTCTCTCGGGACCTCGACCAGAAGATCGGGATACCACTCGACATGTAGCCACCTAGGAGCTACTAGGGTTATTCTGATTCTTGGCACAATCAACACTTAATTACTAGCCGAATAAAGCTGAACAGGGTGATAGGAGCAGATACACAGGTGATCCCAAGTAGCTGGTCTGGGTCGCTTGTTACAGAACGGAGACTCGCGATCCTGAAAGAGTCGAAGCGAGGATCTGGCACTCCAGGATTCTGAGTCTTGGCAACAAACTCAGGGACGAACCTGAACGTTACCTCCCCCCATCCCCTCGAATTGGCGACGTCGTACGAGAGACCATGAAGTTCACTAACCCACTTGGCCAAAGCCAAAGCGAGTAGGAAAGCCGTCTTCCAAGACAGGTGGCGATCGGAGGCCTGGCGTAATGGTTCGAAGGGAGGTCTCTTAAGAGACCTGAGGACTCAAACCACGTTCCAAAGAGGAGGTCTCACTTCCGACTGGGGGCAGGTAAGCTCATAGCTACATATGAGTAAAGAGAGTTCTAGCGATGAAGAAATATCCATGCCCTTCAGCCTGAAGGCCGAGCTTAAGGCTGAGCGATAGCCTTTCACTGCCGAGACAGAAAGGCGCATTTCTTCCCGCAGATAAACGAGGAAGTCCGCTATTGCTGAAATAGTGGCATCGAGTGGAGAGATACCCCTCCCACAACACCAACCACAAAAGACTCTCCACTTTGCTTGGTAGACTCCCTCAAAGGACCTTTGCAGGTGCCGAGACATTCTCTCCGCAACCTGTTGCGAAAAGCCTCTCTCCGCGAGGAGACGCTGGATAGTCTCATGGCGTGAAGCCGAAGCGAGGCTACGGCCTTGTGAGGGACGCCGGAGTGGGGTTGTCTGAGAAGCTCGTGTTGTGGAGGAAGTTCCCTCGGGAGCTCCGTCAGGAGTTGCAGAAGGTCCGAGAACCATTCCGCGTGATGCCATAGCGGAGCTACTAGAGTCATTGAACAGTTGACCGATAGTCTGGTCCTCTTGAGCACCCTTCTCATCAGACAGAACGGTGGGAAGACGTACACGTCGATGTTGTCCCACCGTTGCTGGAAAGCATCTTGCCAGAGTGCCTTAGGGTCCGGAACTGGGGAGCAGTACAGGGGCAGCTTGAAGTTCAATGCTGTCGCGAACAAGTCCACAGTCGGGGAACCCCACAAAGTCAGGACTTTGTTGGCTATCTGAGGATCCAAAGACCACTCGGTTCTCACTATCTGCGAGGCCATGCTCAGACTGCCGGCAAGCACATTCCTCTTGCCAGGAATGAAGCGAACTGATAGTGTTATCGAGTGGATTTCGGTCCACCTCAGTCTCTCTACTGCAAGATGGGATAGCTGCTGCGAAAAAGTGCCTCCCTGCTTGTTGATATAAGCCACTACCGTGGTGTTGTCGCTCATCACCACCATGGAGTGACCCGCCAGGGACCGCTGGAACTGCTGAAGAGCCAGAAAGACGGCTTCAATTATAGCAGGTTGATGTGTAGGCACTTTTCTGGTTCGGAACGTGCGCCCCCCACCCTTCTTTGGACGCGTCCGAAAACAAAGTCAATTCCGGGGGAAGGACGAGAGGACTCACTCCCTTTTGCAGGTTCTCGTCGACCAGCCACCACTGCAAGTCCGTCTGTTCCAAAGACCCCATTGGGATCAAAATGTTCGGAGAATCGGATCCTAGATTCCACCAGGACATGAGCCGCCACTGTAGGGATCTCATCCTGAGGCGGCTGTTTGGAACCAGACGAGCCAGGGAGGATAGGTGACCTAAGCGACGCAACCACGACTGGGCGGGGAGCTCTTCTCGCCTGAGGAAGGGTTCCGCCACCCTCCTCAGCCTTGCTATCCGGTCGTCTGATGGAAAGGCTTTGTGGAGATTGGTGTCTATTAGCATGCCTAGATAAACCAGTCGTTGGGACGGCTGCAGAGAGGACTTCTCGAGGTTTACCACGATCCCCAGATCCTGGCAAAGATCCAGAAGCCTGTCTCGGTGCCGAAGAAGGGACGACTCCGAGTCTGCTAGGATCAGCCAATCCTCCAGATAACAAGGAGACGAATGCCGTTCCTGTGCGCCCAAGATGAAATCAGGGTGAACACTCTGGTGAACACCTGAGGAGCTGTGGAGAGACCGAAACACAGCAACTTGAACTGGTAGATCTTGTCGTCTAGGCAGAATCTCAGGTACTTCCTGGAAGACGGATGGATTGGGATCTGGAAGTACGCATCCTTTAGATCCAGTGTGCACATGAAGTCTTGTGATCTCACCGCAAGTCTGACCGTGTCTGCTGTCTCCATGCTCAACCGGGTTTGCTTGACAAACCCGTTCAGAGCTGAGAGGTCGATGACAGGTCTCCAGACGCCTTCTTTACAAGAAAGAGTCGACTGAAGAAGCCTGGGGAGCCGTCGACGACCTGCTGGAGAGCACCCTTCTCGAGCATGGTCTCGACTTCAGCCTGAAGGGCCAGCCCCTTTGCCGACCCCGTGGCATAGGAGCTCAACAACACTGGATTCGCTGTCAGGGGAGGTTGAGATGATGTGAACGGGACGCGATAGCCTTGGCCGATCACTGAGACCGTCCAAGCATTGGCCCCGTGTTGCTGCCACCTGCGGACGCAACGCTGAAGGCATCCCCCCACAGGTGGACACGCAGGGGGACTGCCACCCCTAGGGCTTGCGGCTGCGGCCGCCACCCCTAGGAGTCTTGCCTCCCCTGGAGGACTTACCGCCCCTCTTGACCTTGGCTGGGGCTCAGACACCACCTTCTTAACTGCCGGTGCCTGTTTCTGAGCCTTACGAGGCTGCTGCTGCTGTTGCGGCGGAGCTGGAGGCTTATAGGGACGAGCTGTAAGGGCCCTATGGAGGAGGGAGTCCGTGCTGGATTTCCTCCACCTCTCAGCCATTCGCTCCATGTCCTGAGGCTCAAACAGGTTCTCCCCCAGAAGGGAAGCATGTCTGAGCCTACACACATCCACGCTGGGGACCTTCAGATGGAATCTCTCAGCCACAGCATCGCGCCGCTTCAACACCGAGTTGGCCCACAGGGTGCGCCAAAAATTCGATGGAGCGGGTGCCCGAGAGTAAGAAGGTCTCCAGGGCCTTCCTATTGGTCTCCTTGGACAAGTCCTCCGAGCGCAAAAGGATGCCCAGAGTTCCTAACCAAAAGTCCAGCCACGAAGTGGCCTGCATGGCACATTTAGCGACCTTTTCATGGCTAAGGATCTCTGCCGCCGAGAACGACACCTGCCGGGCAGGGAGCTTCTCAAGGGGAACTCCCTTCGACAGCTCTTCCACGGAGTGATGGAGGGGAAGAGCAAGCTGGACTCACCCAAGATCTCAAAATACCTCCTCTGCTGGAGACGAGGAGGAGGGATGAGCTTGTTCCCGGCAGAGGAACGACTGGAGGAGGCAAGAATCGCGAGCTGAGCGTTGGCCCTAGCTCTGGCACTCTTCAGATCCCGAGATCAGGACAGAGCCGCACTGGACTTAGGGGCCTTCCGAACGTCAAACACTTCATCTAAGATAGTGTCCTTGCCTTCACGGGGGGCGATCACTGGGTTCATAAGTCCGTTAAGTTGCCTTATCAGGCTCAGGACCTGCCAGAAGGCATGTTCGGATTCCTGCTGATCTCCTCCTTGCGGGCTGGCAGCTAAGTCTCTTGTCCCCGGAATCTCTTCCTGGGGTGAAGCGTGGACGTTCCCCCGGGGAGCCGCGGGTTCCTTGCGAATCCTCAAAGATAATTTCGGGACGGTCTTGGAGTCCTTGGATTCCCTCCTGGGAGGGATACAGGATCCCAACAAAGAGGTTCGAGGAGCCCCTTCCTCACTAGACGACTCTCCTCCATGAAACGAAGTCTCCCCCCTTGGTGCCAAGGGAAAGACTACCGCTTCACTGGACTCACCCGAGGACGGAAAGGCTTCGTCCAAGGGTGAAGGAGAAAGCACTCGAGCAGGAGAAGGGGGCTTCGCGACAGACCTCTTGGGAACCAACTTCGCCCTGGGGGAAGTCACCACGAAGTCCACTCCTCTCTTTCTCTTCAGCGTAGGAGAGGCAGCCGTTGGTTTGTTGCCCTGATCGGCATCAGATGACCAAACCAAGTCTGTTGCTCCACGGACACAGAGTCCGAAATCCTCGCTGGAGGGAAAGGGATCGGCCGATCCTTTGGAGTGGACACCACAGTACCTGCCTGAAAAGAAGGGGGGGGGGAAGAATGATGCAATAACCTCTCCGCAGTGTCTTCCTTGTCCTACACTACAGTCCTGCGTTTGGATGGGGGCGATCCCGAGCGCTGTCTAGGAACACGCGTTCCTGCTGCTACCACTGGCTGCGAAATTCGCCGCGAACGATGGTCGCGTGAGGGCGAGCGGTCGCGTGAGCGAGCAGGCGAGCGATCACGCGAGCGTGCAGGCGGATGATCGCACGGGCGCGCAGGCGAGCGGTCGCGCGGGCGAATGATCGCACAGGCGAGCGGTCGCGCAGGTGAGTGGGTGCGAGGGTCTACTGGTGAATGAGCGCGTGGCCGAGTCGGCGAACGAATGCGTTGGTGCGATGGCGTGGGAACGCGTTGCCGCGTGGGTGAGAAAGGTCGCTGGCGGCGTAGATCAGCAGGCGATCGGTGGTGAGCTGGCGAACGCTGACGGGCAGGTGAGCGATGGCGCGTTGTCGTATGGTGACGCGCTGGCGAGCGATAGCGCGCAGGCCGCGCAGGTGAATGATCGCGCGATGGCAAGCTAGTAAGTGGCGAACCATGTCCTTCCCGAACCTCCGGTCGACGACGCGTAGGAGAACGAGTGCGCGCAGGTTGGAAATCACGCGGGCGGTCCGGAGATCGCCGATAAACAGGTGATCGTTGACGCGTATGAGAACGCTGACAAACAGGCGATACTAGGATCGTCTGTGAACGCTGGCATGCAGGTGATCGCTGCCGAGCAAGGGGGCGACGCGTGAGATCCTGTGAAGGAACAGGTGGCGCGGCGCGTTCACGAACAGGAAGTTTGTAGGCGCGTGGGCGAGCATGTGCTTTTGAAAAACGCGCTGGAGAACGCGGACGATGTTGCGTAGACACAGGCTGAGGATCGCGAGAGAGCTCAGGAGACTGATGGCGCGCAGGGTGTCCAACAGGGACTGCAGGATGATCAGAGACCACAGGGGAGCGCTGGCGAGCAGGCAGGCGATGATCCTTAAAAGAGCGCTGATGAACGGGAGAGCGCTGACGAGCAGGAGAGCGCCTGTGCGCTAACACTGCAGAAGGGCTAGCAGGAGAATGCTGGCACGCTAAGCGCACTTCTGGAACAAGAGGATGTAGGATGTCCTCAGGAGAGCTCTGACGAGGAGGGCGAACATTGGGAGAGCGCCGGCGAACAGGTGAGCGCTGACGAGCAGGAGAGCATTGACGAGCAGGAGAGCGCCTGTGCGCTAACACTGCACGTGAAAGGGAAGAATCCCTTTGCCCCAAAGGGACCGTTGCCCGTCGGGTGACGAGTTCCCCAGAAGGTGAAGTTCTAGCAGGAGTAGGAGTACGGTCTGCAGAGAGGTCCAAAGGAGCAGGAGCTGTAGGCCTAGTACGACGAGGAGAGTCCCCTTCAGAGGAAGAGGATCCAAAAAGGCGCCTCTTAACCCCCTTATAAGGGGAAGGGAGGCCCTTGCGACGCAGCGGACGGTGAGCCTTACGGCGAAGGCGGCCACGGGGAAGATCATCAGGACCATCAGTCTTCCGAAGGGGAGTCTCAGTCAAAGCACTTCCCTTAGAGGGAAGCTTAACAGCAGAAGAGCCCGTAGGACTCACTTCCCCCTTCGAAGGATGTACGGAAGGGGGAGGAGAGCCATCAGCACCATCATCCTCAACTGCACCTGCAGAGGATTTCCCTGCCACGTCGGAGTCCTCTGCCACACGACGTCGACGATAGACAGAGGGTCTACCTCTGCTACCGCCGGCTACTGCTTAACGGTGGCCCCCAAGGAGACAAGGTCAATCAAGGCGACCCTGGAGGGCAAGCCCTTAAGCCCCAGGGAAGCCCAAATCTGTAAGAAATCATCATTAGACAATGAATTATCAACAACCTCCCCCGGAGGAGGAGGGGGAACCGCCCCGCTATGGGAGGCGACGCCCTCTCCCCCCACCCAAGGTCGGGAAACAGAACTAGGGCCTGCGCTACCACTCGGCCGACTCTCCTTAGGAGCCGGACGAGGGGGAGCTTCGGAGGAGGTTTGGGCGGCGAAAGAAGAGTCCCGAGAACCTTCCTCCTTCAAGGCAACCCCAGAAGGAGTACGGTCTCTCTTGGACTTCTTCTTACGCCGGCGACCAAACCTCTTCCACTGGGAGGCAGACCACTCCCTACACTCTCTATACATGTTTTCCTGGTCACACCGTCTGCCCCGACACTGAGGGCAAAGGGTGTGATGATCCGTATCCAAGGCCAACATAAAGGTCCCAAAAGGGCGGCCGGCAACACCAGGGCACGTACGCATAGCAAAGATAATATAAGACAGTCAACTTCAAACACACACACAAGCTGTAGTAAAGAAAAAGAAGAAAAAAGATTAAAGGCTGTCAACGAGGACGATGGACACACACGTCTGTTCATCGCCGAGCCAAAAGTGAAGTGAAGCAAGTCACCGGTGTGTGGGGCGGGGGAGGGGGAGGGGTAGCAAGCTACTCGTCCACTACCCTCCGCTAACTAGCGCGGGGGTAATTAACCCTCGTTAAAACTATTGGCTCGTCATTTCAGCTGCGCTAAAAGGTAAACCCAATGTAAATAGCGTGGTTTGTATTTCGGTTACAGAACAAATATCATTTTCAAACACAAGACTTAACCGGTAGTTATATATATAGCTGATTAACACCTTTGGTGGAGGGTTAGAGACAGCTAGCATATCTGGAATTCTACTTAAGAGTTAATTAAAACAAAACTTAAGGGTTCGTACCTGATAAGGAAGCTGACTTCAATGATACTCTGCCTCATTATGTCTGCTAGCCTTATGAGATCCAGCGATCCTCCCAGGGGGCTGAAGATCTCGAAGGGACTGTCAAACCGGTGTCAAAACCTCATCATGACAGAACCTCTTCCAATAACCAATTCCGGGTGCTCTCAAGGAACAAACATGACCACCTGACGAAATCAATGATTGTGGAAGACTGACAATCTCCATAAACAACCATAAAAAATAATTAAAAGTACCAAGAGAAGAAAAGGTTATTGGGATTATGGGAACATGGTGGTGGATCCTTCACCCACTATTGCACTCACTGCTATGAATGGACCCAGAGTGAAACAGTCTTCGTAACAAGTCTGAACACCTTTCAAATAATATGACGCGAACGCGGATTTGCTCTACCAGAAGGCCGTGTCCATTATGCTTTGTAGAGATCTGTTCTGCCTGAATGCTGCCGACGTTGCCACTGCTCTGACTTCATGAGACCTGACCATTAAAAGTCCAAGGTCTGATTCATTACAATGAATATGAGCTTCCTTAATTAAAAGCCTGACAAAATATGACAAGGCGTTTTTAGACATCTGTAAAGAGGGCTTTTTGACTGACCATCACAAAGATTCAGACTTGCCTCGTAAGTCTTTTGTTCTCTCCAAGTAGCATCTCAGAGCTCTAACTGGGCATAAGACTCTTTCAACCTCATCTCCAACCAGATCCGTAAGATTTGGAATCTCGAATGCTTTGGGCCAAGGCTGAGAATGGCGTTCGTTTTTAGCAAGAAAGCCTAATTGCAAGGAAAACACAGCTTCACCATTACGAAATCTAACGTTTTTGCTAAACGCATGAATCTCGCACACTCTTTTGGCTGTCGCAAGACTGACAAAACAAAGTCTTCATAGTGAGGTCTTTCAAGGAAGTTGAACCCAGCGGCTCAAACCTGTCGCTCATGAGATACTTCAAAACAATATCCAGATTCCAGGCTGGAGAATCTTGGTTCTGTCGTTTTGAAGTCTCGAAAGACTTGAGAAGCTCTTGCAGATCCTTATTGCCAGAGAGGTCAAGGTTTCTATGCCTAAACACAGTAGCTAACATACTCCTATAGCCTTTAATAGTAGATGAGGAGAAATTGCACTTCCTTCGAAGATATAGCAGGAAATCCACAATTTGAGCTACAGTGGTACTGGATGAGGAAAGAGTTGACTCTACACTGCTCTCTGAAAACCTTCCACTTAGATTGATAGACCTTGATGGTTGAAGTCCTTCTTGCTCTCGCAATAGCTTGAGCTGCCTCCTTCGAAAAGCCTCTAGATCTAGTGAGTCTTTCGATAGTCTGAAGGCAGTCAGCTGAAGAGCGTGGAGATTTTGATGCAATCTTTCCAAGTGGGGTTGTCCGAGTAGATCTACTCTTAGAGGAAAAATTCTTGGGGTGTCTATCACCCATTCCAGTACCTCTGTGAACCATTCTCTTGATGGCCAATAGGGAGCCACTAGGGTCATCCTGGTTCCTTTGGATGTCACATTTCTGTATTACTCTGTACAGGATCTTGTAAGGTGGGAAGGCGTAGAGATCTAGATTGGACCAGTCCAACAGAAAAGCATCTATGTGGACTGCTTCTGGATCCAGAACAGGGGAGCAATATGCCTCTAACCTCTTCGTCTTCGAGGTTGCAAAAAGGTCTATGCAAGGGAGACCCCAAAGATGTCACAGGCTCTTGCACACATGAAGGTTAAGGGTCCACTCTGTTGGAAGGATCTGATTCCGTCTGCCATTACGTTTTTCTCCCCTAGAATGAATCTCGTCAGAAGTATAACGTTCCTCTCTCTTGCCCACACCAGGAGATTCTTTGACGTCTCGTACAGAGATATCGAGTGTGTTCCCCTTGCTTTGAGATGTATGCCAATGCTGTCGTGTTGTCCGCATTGACCTGAACTACTTTGTTGGTGACTAAAGCCTCCAAACTTTTGAGGGCTAAAAGAACTGCCAACAACTCCTTGTGGTTGATATGCAAGGATTTTTGGGGCTCTGCCCATAGACCCGAGACTTCTAACTTGCCTAGGGTTGCTCCCCATCCTGTGTCCGAGGCGTCGGAGCATAACACAAGGTCTGGGCTTTTTATTGACAAGTCGAGACCTTCCTGGAACTTGTCTGGTTCCTGCCACCACCGAAGGCAGTCTTTGATGGGGTTCAAGATAGGAATAGACATCGTTTCTAAGTCCCTCTCCTTGTCCTAATGGCTGTTGAGATGGAACTGGAGAGGACAAAGATTGTCTTCCCAGTGGGACGAATTGCTCCAAGGAGGAGAGGGTTCCTATCAGACTCATCCATTTCCTTGCTGAGCAAACTTTCTTGCTTTGAAACGATCTTAGTTTCAACTTGGCTTGCTCTATCCTTAAGGGAGACGGAAAAGCCCGAAAAATCTTACTCCGTATCGTCATCCCAAAATATAAAATCTCTTGAGATGGAACCAAGAGAGACTTTTCCTTGTTTACAAGGAGACCCAGTTCTTTTGCAAGGTCCAAGGTTGTCTGAAAACCTTCAGGCAGTGAACGTAAGAGGGCGCTCTGAGAAGCCAGTTGTCGAGATACAGGGACGCTCTTATGCCCTTGAACATAGGATTTTTGCGACATTCAGCATGAGCTTTGTAAAGATCTGAGGTGCTGTGCAAAGGCCGAAGCATAGGGCTCTGAATTGGAAAAAGTCTCCCATGATAACGAACCTTAGGTAGGGTCTGAAGCTCGGATGGATGGGGATGTGGAAGTAGGCGTCCTGAAGGTCTAATGAAACCATCCAGTCGTCCCTTCTTACTGCTGCTAGCACTGACTTCGAAGTTTCCATGGTGAACTTAGTTTTGATGATGAACTTGTTCAGCGCACTCACGTCCAAAACTGGACGCCATCCCCCAGAGTTCTTGGGTACCAGGAATAGTCGATTGTAGAAACCAGGTGAACGGATATCCTGAACCTTCTTGATGGCCCCCTTTTCTAACAAAAGAGACACTTGGATCGAAAGGGCTTGTCTCTTTGCGTCCTCTCTGTATCTGGGAAAGAGATCCATGGGAACTAAGACCAGGGGAGGGCTCCCTAGAAAGGGGATCTTGTAACCCTCCCTCAAGATCTGAATAGACTATTGGTCTGCTCCTCTCTTCTCCAACGCTTGCCAGAATTTGAGTAGTCTGGCACCCACTGCCTGAAGGCGAAAGCAGTCAGACTCTGCTTCACCCTGCTCTGAAACCTCTTCTCTTACTCCTTCTAGCATCAGGTCTGGAGCTACCCCTGCTGGAAGATCTTCCTCGAAAGGGCTGGGAAAACTTGGGAAAAGTATCTTCCTTAGTCTTGAGGCTGGTAAAAGAGGGAGGCAGAGCCTTTCTAGCAGTCTTGGAGACAAGATCCTGAGTAGCCTTCTGAGCTAAAGCTGAAGAAATCTCCCTGATAAGTTCTTGTGGAAACAGTAATGGAGAAAGAGGCGCATATAAAAGTTCGGACTTCTGGAAGGGAGTCACCCCCGGCGAAAGAAAAGAGCATAGCTGATCTCTTTTCTTAAGGATGCCTGCAGAAAAAAAGAGTTGCAAGTTCATTAGAGCCATCCCTCAAGGCTTTGTCCATGCCCGACATCAAATGGACCAGGTCAGAGGTATCCCCCTCTTTAAAAGTCTCAACTTTTTTACCCAAGGCCCCAAGTGTCCAGTCTAAAAAGTTAAAAACTTCAAAGGCTCGAAAAATTCCCTTGAGAAGGTGGTCTATTTCTGAAGTAGACCAAAAAATCTTGGTTTTCCCATGGCGACCAACGAGGAGCATCTACGAGGCTTGAGCAATCTCCCTGGGCAGAGGCAGGGATCCCCAAGCCGAGAACTTCTCCCGTCTCGTACCAGATGCTCGACCCCGAAGCCAGTCTAGCTGGAGGAAAGGAAAGAGACATCTTTCCTAAGGCCTTCTTAGACTGTAACCAGTCACCCATTAATTTAAGAGCTCTCTTGGACGAACGTGACAGTACCATCTTAGTAAAACGGGCTTTCTTGGAGGCTTTGCCGAGTTTAAATTCAGACGGGGGCGAGCGCGGAGCTATAGGTATAAAAAAGTCTGAAAACTCTTCCGTAAAAACTCTCATTAGTTTTTAAAAATCGTCTTCTGAAACGTCATCAAACTCCAAAGGAGAAAGCTGGGCTTCTACTTCCTTCTCTTGCAACGTTCCTCCGGAAGCAGTAGGGTTAAGAGCGGTTTCAATTTCAGAAAAATCCTGAGTGCCAACCGCAATAGAAATATGCTCATTGCGAACACTAACAGGCGGCAGAGTCGCGTGCGGCTCATCCGAACGCTCGCTATCAGCTCGATCGGAGACGAGAAGTTCCTGTACATGAACCGCATCGATGTCTTGAAAAGAATAAGCCTCCTCATCGTAATCCAAACTAACATCCAAAATATTACAAGGGATAGGACGTTCAGGATCATATTCACAAACACGCTTGCCGTCAACTGTTGACAAGCGTTCGGTACTACAAACCGCTTGTTGTTCAGCAACTCGTTCAACTGTAATCCTCCCGGAAACACGACCTGAAGGACGCTCACTAAAATAATTGGCGGAGCGAGAAACTTCCTGAATGATAGGACGTATGGCGGCCTGTTTGAAAGGATGTTTGGTAGCCTGTTTGCAAGGACGTTTGGCAGCCTGTTCCGAAGGAGGATCGGCAGCCTGTTCTGTAGGAAGTCAAGGAGCCTGAGTCGAAGGACATTCATAAGACTTATCCAAAGAACGAACATAACCTGTATAACAGGACGATCGGTAACCCGTTCGCAAGGACATTCAATAACCTGTTATTATTATTATTATTACTATCCAAGCTACAACCCTAGTTGGAAAAGCAAGATGCTATAAGCCCAGGGGCTCTAACAGGGAAAAGTAGCCCAGTGAGGAAAGGAAATAAGGAAATAAATAAATGAAAAGAACAAATTAACAATAAATCATTCTAAAATAAGTAACAACATCAAAACAGACATGTCATATATAAACTATTAACGACATAAAAAACAAATAAGTCATAAATAAACTATAAAAATACTCATGTCCGCCTGGTCAACAAAAAAGCATTTGCTCCAACTTTGAATTTTTGAAGTTCTACTGATTCGACCACCCGATTAGGAAGATCATTCCACAACAGGACGTCCGACGTCTTTCTTAGAAGAACGCACGGGCACACTGTCTCATTCGCGTTCAATAAAAGAGCCGTAGACTGCGGACTTAGGAGAACGATCACGATCACTTCCTAAAGGCCGTCCGTAGCGGCTAGCAGGAAGCTTAGATCCCCGATTACGAGGGCGCTCGGAAACACGTCCTGGGTCGCTGCTCCGATCACGACCACTGATATGAGATTTGTCGCTGCGTTGGTATGATTGCATAAAGGACGAGAGCCTGCTTTGCATGTCTTGAAGAATTACAAAGTTAGGATCCGAACGTTGTGAAAACGGTGATGAAATCATAACTTTCTCCTCATCACTAAACGGAACAGAGCGCCTAGAAGGCGAAACCCAGTCTGAAGGCTGCTTGGGAGCTTGGAATGAGGTAAAGCCTGGTCCTGAGTGCACTGAAGGATCCTTGGAAACGTCCAGCGTTTTAAAAGGACGTTTGATCGGGGGCTTTCAAAAGGCTCTGGAGTATCCTAGTGACTGCATCCAGGTTTAGAACTAGCAGAACGTCGATAGGCCTTATCATAGGACCTCATAAGAGGTCTGGAAGCGAGCTTCCAACTTGTTTTAGGCAAGGGGTCATCCGAAGACGACGAAAAACACAACCTCACTTTCCAATGGTGAGGGCGAACGTCCTGGGAGGCGCCCACAAGTACGTTCGAGGGGACGTCTGCTCATTTGATAAAGTCTCTCGTCTCCTTTTGCCATTCCTTCTCCCAGGGGTTGGGGGACCCTCCACTGCACCCTCCACTGCACTTGCACCTTAACCTTTTAATAGATGCACATCGGACATCAACTGTGTCCTGTTTGCAGCCAAAGATTCAACTTTAGCGCCGAGAGCTTGAATCGCCACTAACATATCTTTTAGTGAAGGTTCATTAGCAATTGCAATAGTGAGATCGGGATCTACCTCTACAGGTGAAGGAATAGGATTAATGACATGGGAGGATGAAATATCTCTAGATGAGCGAGAAGAACTACGCCTCAATCTATCCCTTTTGAGTTTACGTCTGTATCTACCAAACTCAATCCATTCATGCTCTGACAGCAAAACACATTCGTCACAGCGATCACCTAAATCACACACTTTACCTCTACATGCAACACAGAGAGAATGGGGGACTAGAGAGGTTTTAGCCATACGGGTCTTACACCCACTAGTCACACATAACCTAAAAGTTATAGGGGGGGTGGCCATTTTGAAAATTTTAAGAGAATTCAGACAAGCAAAGGTAAAAAAACATATAATCCAAATAAAATCAAGAAATATCCAAAGCGAGCTCAAAAACAAGCGGGAGTCAATAACCAAAGATTTGTACTTCACCAAAAAAACGATCAGTAATGACGGAGTAGAATTCACGTGTCGCCGCTAGCGACGGCAGGGATTATATGAGGGTCACTGGAATGGTTCCCAGGTACCTCGCTAGGGTGCAGGGGTGTTTAAAAAAGGATAATTTCTCCCTGTTATATCTTTCAGGGAACTTCCACTGACCAAATGTGAGAGTACGCTCTCCATAAAAACAAACTATTACAACAAACTAAAGTGCGAAAAGTTCCAGCAGTGATGATGAAAAATGTCGACCATAGCAAGACAAACTTGACATATTTTCACCTACCTATTGTTACCTCCGTAGCTACCTTATTAAAAATTCAATTATCGTTCTAGTTTGCATTTAAGTTATCTCTTTATAACTCAATAGGCATATGTTAATGTAGGATCAAATTATTTCAAGGAAAATTTACAGTTTCATCCATTATGGGAAATCTATTATAATAATATATTTCCCGAGTAAAGCAAGTCTTTTGTAGTATTTCTGTAAAATATTATCTGTCGCAAATGCCTAGTTCTTTATATATCGTCGATCAAACTCACGCTACTCATGTCTTCCTCCCAGATATTTTCTAAGTCTGTTGTTATTGTTGACTGTGTCTTGTATTTGCTTAAATGAGCCCTGTAACCACTATAATCCGCTGACAAACTAGTCCACTATGAAGTCTTACACGTTTGGCCAATCAGAGCGCCTGTCCACTATGACGTCATACATGTTTGGCCAATCACAGCGCGACAATACAATATCTTCCCAGGCATTTCATTTCGTTTTTAGACATGGAGACCATAGAAAGGGCATCATCTCTTGTTGCACTAGAAGTTGAAATTCCATTTTCTTGTCCTGACTGTTTCGTAACTTACAATGAATTTGTTGAAAAACTAGTGCATTTGTGCCAGAGAGACAATTTTATTTTACAAAATCAAAATTGGCCTGCATATCAAGAAACCTTCCCAACGGCTTCACATTTGCCTCAAAGCAGCAACACATCTTGATGAACCAACAGTTTAAGGTAAGCTTCATTAATTTATAGAGTATATTATAATGGTGATAGTATAACGATGTATGCAGCAGTACCATCCCTTTGGATTTGGTTTGATGGATGTGTTAGGTAGTGGCTGTAAGGGGGGGGTGGCCTCGCAGGGGTAGGCCTAGGTAGGGGTACAGGGCCCTAGGTTAGGTGGTTGTATTAGGTTCAGTAGTGTCCCAAAATTTACTGTGGCCTTAAGGGGGGGTCGCAGGGGGGGCGTAGCCAGCCCCCCCCCCCCCCCCCCGGTAGGCCTAGGTAGGGGTACAGGGCCCCTATGTAGGGGTACAGAGCCCCTAGGCTAGGTTAGGTGGGTTTATTAGGTTCAGTAGTGCCCTGAAAATCACTGTGGCCTTAAGGGGGGGTCGGAGGGGGGGTCGGAGGGGGGGCGGAGGCCCCCCCCCCCCCGGTAGGGCTAGATAGGGGTACAGGGGGAGGGGTGGTGGAAGGATAAGTATTCATTTATTGCAAATATCATTTGACGCCCTCCCCCCCCCACCCAAAACCCCGGTTCCCACCTGGTGTCCCCCATAATTGTTGGGATGAAGTAGGGTCTTTCTGCATTCTAGAACAACTTAGTAAATCTCCAAATCGGATGGTTTGCGGTCAAAATAAACGTTAAATTCGTTTGAACTACACTATTTCTGATGCAACAAATATATTTTTATTCCAGTTTCCCCATAATGGATGAAACTGTAAATGTACCTATTTCAAAATATGGTAATATAACTTACTAAACCCTAAAAAGTACTAATGAATATCAGTCACCTTGATTAAATGCCAATATAAATAGATTCTGTTCCCATTAAAACTCTTATTACATGTAGCAGGAAGCAAGCAAAGAGCTTATAATTGTTTTTTTTTTTAAAGCACTTTCTAAAAACACATCAATCATTAACTCACTCCATAGGCTCTAGTAAATGGCCATTACATAAAATTTCTGATAGTATAAAAGATTTGGAAGTTTCAGTTCATTCAAAATTTATGTCATAAATGTGTGCTGTACGGAAACTCACTTAGGATATACCTCCATAATTTGATGTTAACTACAAGATTGTATGTCAAGCTGGAATGTATCCTTATAATATGATTCTATCTACAGTATTGTGAGCCACAATGCAGGGTGAATGTCATAGTCTGGCTAGGTAAGAACCCATTTCCTAGTTAGGTTGAGGTAAGTATACAGTACTGTAATTTTGATATGTGGTAAGGTACAAAAAGGCAGTGAATCTTGTAAAAAAACACAAGGTAGCTCCATTTTGCTTTGCATGAAAATATTTAAGCCTCATTGGGTGGTTTACACCTACTATAGAGATGTTATGCCTAATCTGCGTTTTATCAAGGATCAACTACACTAAACAGATTATACGTATCAAGAGCTAACCTGGGGTAATTGGGTGGGCACAATAATGCAAAGCACCAGAATTCTCAGATTCAGTAGACATACAGTAGAACAACAAATAATATTTTACCAATGCATATTTTAATTGGTTGTTGGTAAGAAAATAAATATTTTTTACCAATTTCTAATAGCTGGGCATCATAAGATAGAAAGATGTCAATATTACTCAATAGTCTATGCTATACGAGTTTAATCATGATGATCTATGCCTATTAAAAGAAAAAAAAAATATGGCCTGCCGATTATGTGTTCAATTATAGTTAAGCCCACCCTGCAATTAACTGAGTTTTGGTCAAAACACTTGTGTTCCAGCAGTCACAATTTCGATTTATAAATCGAAATGAAAACATTTCTCATAGATAGCAGGGAAAAAGACATTACAAGTATTAGAGAATTTTCTAAATCCGAGGCCTCTTAAACCGTTTTAAAGTTCTATAGCCCATTAGAACTAATATCAAATATGTATTCCACTTGGACTTGCGTAGTAATTAAGATTTGGACCTAAGTACGGCCATTAGTATAATGGCTTGGCCTATGACTGCCGGCTCAAAACGGAGTAGGCCTACTACTATTGCAAACCAGCTCAAACTACACACATATCCAATTTTCATTTGAAAACAACTCTAAAGATACTTCGATATAACTGACCTGGTATGCAAATTAAGGGTACTAACCTTTGGAAAAATATCGAACACTTCATTAACGAAAATGTCGAAACACGGAGAGGTAATCCAAGATCTATCTTTCTCCAACAGGAACCGGTAACGTAATGACACACCAGAGCGCGGAACAATACGTTTGGCAGGATTATTGGAATGGGAAAACAGTTTTTTTTCTTATCAAATCATTACGTAATAGTGTCTTGCTTTTGGATACTGTGGTATACAGTACAGATTGAACAAATGACACTTTAAATGCATACATAATTACGCTTGTTTAACGTTAAGCGGGTAGCAATATCACGAACTACTTTTCTAATTTTGGGGAATTTGGGATTCGTATGCCAAAGACAATACACGAAAGATGGGAAACTGACTATTAATACCATTAAAAAAAACATCATCCAACCCGTCAGAATGCGCGCCATCTATTAATAATGCCCTCAACTAAAACTCGGCTGTGGCGTAGCGCGGCTTATTCAAATGTTAATATTTATTCTTATGCTGCAGTAAACTTCACTTTATTAAATATTGAATACTAAATCGATTAATATTGCTTGTTAACATGATTATAGGGTTCTATCATAGCTTATGACTTATATATTAGGCATTTCTGAATCATTAAATAAAATCCTTCAGTTAATGTAACATTAATTGCTAAGTATCTTTATCTAAAATTGAGAGGGCAGTTAGAATGAAACAAACTTATTCTCATATTATCTTATTATTTCACCAATAGAGTATACAGTAACTATTTTCCTTTTTTAGGGTTTGTGCTCATGATTGTATACTGTACATACCTAAGCGACTGTACACAAATGTTCTTGCAAAGAACATAAACAAAGTAAAAGAAATGGCAATCGCTTCATTTGCATGCAATAGTCATACAAGTCATGCAAACAAAACATCAGAATTTAAATAGCAAACAAAGCATGGGATAATCAAAACTAATAATATGAAATCAAAATGAAAAAGCAGACCTAACTTGCATGCTGATTAGACAATGGTTAAGCAATATTTGTTAATAAAACTAAGAAAAGTACAACAATAAAGTAATAGAAGTAATGTATCCTTTTATAACAAATGCAATGCTGTATTTTACAGAATACTGTATAAGCAAAAATCTAGGTTTAACTTAATTTTCATAAAAGGAAAATAAAAATTGACGTCAC
>NC_090750.1:57432455-57444955 GCF_036898095.1 Palaemon carinicauda | reverse complement strand
TGTATCATCATCCTCTGCGTTTGTATTATTGTTACATAAGCCCTCACAAGCACAAGCACTTGTGCAATTCTTCTGCCCTGCTCTCACACAACCGCATCTCTTGCCACAGCCAGTTGTGCATGAACAGGTCACTAACTCAGTGCAAGCTTTCGGAATAGGTGCTAATGTCATTAGTTCTGGCTTTATCATTCCATCTTCAAGTATCCAACCACTGTCTGTCGCATTAGGTAGCACGGGAGATGGAGTCAAGGCTTTCTTCCAGACAAGGGCTTGGTAGTTAGCACGCCTTATATGTTTGTCAAGCGCATCTTTAGTTGGTGAAAGGGCGTCAAGGGTTTTCTTTCCCTGGACAAAGGTCTTTACTCTTGCTTCATTAATAAGATCGCAATCTTTTTCATAGAGCCTGCAAGCAAATCTTTCTGCACCTGATATTGCTTCTGGAGTCAGCTCCACAGACCCTAGCTGTTCCAAACTTTCAGGCTCCTGAATGAATACTTGCTGTTTTCTTTCCCTTTCCTGCAAATTGACTGACACTATCGCATCCTGTGATTGCATGAAAAGCTATAACGTTCTTTACAATCTCCCCGGGGAGTTTTATCTCATGTACTGGAAAGTATGGCCGTTTACCCGTTTTACCTGTGTACATCCATATTTGTGCTAGTAGCCTGTCTCTGAAACCAAGTGCCAACACTAGCACATCTGTGTCTCTGCATTCCAATACCACTCTTGCATACCCATTGATACATGCATCTTCGGCGTGAAGTATGAGACGAGTATCGGCCTCTTCTTGTGTCGATTTAAGGTGATCAATAGTCCGACTTGAGGATGACCAAACCCCTGAGACATCTTCAAAGCCTCCAGCTAAAACAAGCTTGTACTCAGATGACAGCTCTCTTTCAGCTTTCTCAACAAGGGATCTGGATAGAAAAGCAGCTAGATCAGCTTTATTTGCAGCCAAACTCATAAAGGGTTTCCAGTTGGGTGGAACTTTTACAGCTTTTGAACTGATGACACGTCTAATTGGTCTTGCTTTTCCAGCTCGTTTCTTGCGTGTACCTGATTTTATTGAATTGTCAATGTACCGATCAAACAAGACATCAATCCGTGAGTATGTTGTACCAAAGCGGTTCAAGATGTTTGTGCAGAACACTTCACCTAGGTCACCAAAGGTTTTGACATTTTCTGGCTTTCCAATAGCTTGTATTAGTGCTTGACCATCGATATGCAGGCATGTTTTAGCTTCACTCAAGGGAAGTGTAACTGGGATCTCTATATCCTTTGCCAGCAAGTCCTGTAGCTGAGCTTTATCTGTTGTATGAAGTTGACGATTTGTTCCAGCAAATGCCCTTGGGACTGGGGATAGCTCATGCTGTAAGATACTGACTAAGTCTACCTCTCTCCCACTTTGTGAAGCAACGAACAATCTGTGAATAAGATCACGGTCGGCTTTGACTTCCTTCTGTTTCCCACCTACTGAAGGAGCTTGAGTTTTGTACATGGAGCTGACGGCTGCAGTTTTTGTGCTGGCTATTTTTCCATAGAAGTCCTTTGACTTTTCAAGAAGTCTGGTAGCTACAAAGGATTCCAGAAGTGACATTCCGATTATTGGGGCTTTCATTATATTCCTTGTAATTTCTTCTGGAACAACGTCTCTTGTTGTCAGGCAAACTAGGTCCTCGTGATGTTCTTCACTGAAGCTAAATACACCAAATCTTTTGAATTCTTCCATTATCTTCTGAACATCATCTTCGTCTCTTTTAAGGCGAGTAGGGCCAGATTCTAGGTGACACCATTCATCATCGATATCATCATCTACATCTTCCACTATTTTACTTGACGTCTCCAGGTTTACAACTTGGCGAAGGGTTTCACCATCAGCTGGACAAAATATACACCGAGTCCATTCAATAGCTTTCCGACCGATCCTTGTTGTTGTTGTTGCTGTTTTTTCCGTGCCACTGTGAGACTCTACCGAGGCATTAACATGACGCTTTTTCAGACGTTCTAAATGTTGCTTACTAGTGAAAGTTGAGTAGCAGTCCTTATGCCAGTGAACCTTTTCAAAATCCAAACTTTCGGATTGCAACCAGTTATGTGCGATTCGAATATTCAATGCCTGCTGTATAGATTCAACAACACGAGGGGTTGATTTACGTAAAGCATCTACACTTCCTTTTTGGCAGATAATACATTTGTCGAGCGAAATGTTCTCTATGCGCTGGCGTTTAAGACTTTCTATTGCAGCAACTGGCTCCATGGTCTGAAATCATATAGTTTAGCTTTAGAACTCACATTAGGGATGTGGGGATAAAGTAAAGATGACATATAACTTTTGCGATGCCCCCTCCCAAATTGCTGGGAAAATAATTTTGAGTGCAAGACCCATATGGTATATTAATAGGCTGTACATCAGTAGATCTATAGCAGTCACATGATTTAAGTAAGCATGACTGACGAAAGTTTTAATCCTTTAAACAAAACATGCACACAGAAACATGTTATTGATTATGAGATGGTCCCTAAGAAGCACATGTTGCAATACATTTCACTAGTTTCTAATTGCCACATGAATTAGACATGCATCACTTACATCAAGCGACCCCTACTGTGCACTGTGGTTTACTATATTATGAGATCAAACTTGCCTTGCTTAATCAGTGATCGTTGAGACGGGAAAAGATGAATTTGTCACAATTGAGAGAGTGAAAGTCATCCACCATCTTAAAACAAAAGACTTCATAATGCTGCCATCTATGTGCAAACAAGACTACTAAACATTGAGCAACATGTGGTCCATAGCATTAGGCCACCAGGATTAGGCCTGACAAGATTAGGGTTAGGGTTGGGGTTGGGGTTAGAGTTACAGTTAGGGGAGAATTTCACTACATGTGATGTATACCGTGAAATTATGTAATCCATGATGAACATGACCTTTGAC
Organism: Palaemon carinicauda; assembly: GCF_036898095.1. Lineage (NCBI taxonomy): Eukaryota > Metazoa > Arthropoda > Malacostraca > Decapoda > Palaemonidae > Palaemon > Palaemon carinicauda. The sequence continues at coordinate 57,442,017 of NC_090750.1, read as the reverse complement.
CTCTTTTTTAACTGCATGTACCCTTTATTCTACATCTCTAAGACTTTATTTTTAACACAAAGCTTCTTATATAGGCCTATATAATAACAGCAATTATTATCACAACAAAGTAGTCAGAACACGATTTTCAACGATTTTAGTGATTTCCCAAAAAAGGGTCGAAATTCAATCCCTCATAAAATTTAGGTAAATAGGAATTGAAAGACCCTTTTACTTTTAAAAACTGCCTAATGATGTCCTCTTAAGATTAAAACCATCTTTATAGAAATATATGCGGGCAAAGTATGATATGTAAGGTCAAGAATATTGAATACCCCCCAAAATAGGTAATCACGTGATCACGTGACCTTTGACCTTATCAGGACCCTTGATTTCCAAATCCTTCATATTTGTTTATTTCATTGTAAAGGTGTTATCATAAGCTACAAAATGAGGTATCATAATCATGTATAGCATACAAGATGGTTAAGTTACAGAGTGTTTCCTAAACAAGGCTTCAGCTTTTTCGTCGTTTTTTCAAAACGCGTATTCGCTAAAAAGGGTTAATTTTGGCCCTTATTGTAAAAATCTCAAGTGTCATCCACCCTTACTGAATGCAGAACGTCATATTCTAACAAAATATGGTGGATGCCGGCTTGTAACAGAAAATTATTTTGAAAAAACAATTTTCATGTTTCGCCCCCTCTACTAATATATACATATATATATATATATATATATATTTATATATATATATATATATATATGTATATATATATATATTTATATATATATATGTACACACACACACACACATATATATATATATATATATGTATATATACAAATATATATATATATATATATACGGTATATATATATATATATATATAACCCCCACCAAATAAAACAAGGAAAATTAAAATATTGAATGTATCCTGACTAGTTTCGTCTTACGTGTTCAAGTGTACTGATTTAATAAGAGGGATTACTATTTCACTTTTTATTTCCCCTATCAGTTGACATATCAAACGTTTCTTTTTCTTTCCCCATGTCAGTTGATATGGCAAACGTTTCTATTTATGTCCTGTTAATTGACTTATCAAGGGTTTCTTACGCTTTCCCCTGTCAGTTGACATATCAAACGTTTCTAATTTTCCTATATCAGTTGACATATCAAACGTTTCCTTTTCTTTCCCCTGTCAGTTGAAATATCAAACGTTTCTATTTTTTCCATATCAGTTGACTTATCAAACGTTTCTATTTTGCCCATATCAGTTGATATATCAAACGTTTCTTTGTCTTTCCCCTGTCAGTTGACTTATCAAACGTTTCTTTTTCTTTCCCCTGGCAGTTGACATATCAAACGTTTCCTTTTCTTTTCCCTGTCAGTTGACATATTAAACGTTTCATTTTTTTCCCCTGTCAGTTGACATATCAAACGTTTCTATTTTGCCCATATCTGTTGACATATCAAACGTTTCTTTTTTCTTTTCCTTGTAATTTGACATATCAAACGTTTCTATTTTGCCCATATCAGTCGACATATCAAACGTTTCTTTTTCTTTCCCCTGGCAGTTGACATATCAAACGTTTCCTTTTCTTTCCCTGGTCAGTTGACATATCAAACGTTTTTGTCGTGGAAGGGGAGGAAGCTGCCTTACCCTGTGACTTGAGGTCGTCTGATCCGGATGATACTGTGCAGATCATCCTATGGATTAAGGAAGGACTTCATACTCCACTTTACAGGTATGGAATGGTGAGGCAGAAAGACCTGTTACCTATCAGGTAGAGCTTATCTTGATCTAGATCGGTATTGCGATTATAACCTAAGTGAGAATAGTATCAAGTTAACTTTCGAATATTTTACATTTTAACTAATTATTGTCATTCAACATAATGCAAAGTTTATCATCAGGGTCACAGATGGGTATTGGGGTCATAACATAATGAATAATCGAATACTGTTTCTTTATTGTCATTAAACATAATGCAATGTTTATTATCAGTGTCACAGATAGGTATTGGGGGTCATAACATAATGAAAAATCGAATCATGTTTCTTTGAAAATATTGTAAAATTTAAGCTCTTCGTGTGATTTATTATTAGAATAGTATCAAGTTTACTTTAGAATATTTTACATTTTGAATAATTATTGTCATTAAACGTAATGCAATGTTTATTATCAGGGTCCCAGATAGGTATTGGGGTCGTAACGTAATGAATAATCGAATCATGTTTCTTTGAAAATATTGTAAAATTTAAGCTCTTCATGTGATTATCAATAATTATTATCATAAAAAAAAAATACAAAGTTTATTATTACTAATGAAATTACTTATTACTGAGATGGAAACCTAACAGTCATTAAACACAATGCAAAGTTTATTATCAGGGTCCCAGATAGGTATTGGGGTCATAACGTAATGAATAATCAAATCATGTTTATCTGAAAATATTGTAAAATTTAAGCTCTTCATGTGATTTATTATCAATAATTATCATAAAAAATACAAAGTTTATTATTACTAATAAAATTACTTATCACTTCGATGGAAACCTAACACAACAATAAAAGGGAATGTCATTATATATATTGTTAAATGGAGAAAAAATATATTCTCTCACATTTAATATTATTAATATATTCATAGCTAATTAGATAAGTCAGATTCTGTTTGAAACTGTTTGATGTGAGTACCGTGATTCAGATGAAATATTACGATAATTCTTATTCATCCAAACGATCGAAAATAAGTAAATTAGTTCTTTATATAAACCAGTCCATAGCTAAAATTGAATCACTTGATAACATCAGCATCATTTCCGATATAGTTCCCATTTAAAAGGATATTCGAAAGGATTTTAGAGAAATCTGAAAAAAAAATAGGAATGCAGGAATGAAAAATTTTATCTGATGTGAAATAAATTGCTGATATATCAACCGGTTATATTTGAAAATGTTTATTTAGGATTCTGTATTTCTGGTAACGAGTATTAAACCTTTTCCCAATGCGAGGGAATAATACTTGGAAGCGATTTGTTCATGATTTTTATTCGAGGTTTAAGCTCTATTCCATGGGTTTCATTCGTAATATGGATTGTTTTGATAGTGTTCTAAACATGCATGTGTATATGTGTAAGAATATTTATATGTATATATATATATATATATATAAATATATATAGAAAGATATATATATATATATATATATATCTTTCTATATATATATATATATATATATAGAAAGATATATATATATATATATATGTATATATATCTATATATATATATATATATATGTATATATATCTATATATATATATATATATATACATATATATATATATATATATATAGAAAGATATATATATATATATATATGTATATGTAAATATATATATATATATATATATATGTATATATATATATATATATATGAGTAAAAATCACAGGAAAACCTGATGCTCAGATGCAGATGAATTTCGTATTTTCATTTTCCCTGTGGTTCTTCTGCATATATATATATTTATATATATATATATATATATATATATGTATGTATATATGGATAAATATCAACACAACATCGTGTTCAAATAGAAATAAATTTCTACCTCATACTTGGGATCGAACGCTAGCCCCTTCTAATGAAAGGCCAGGTCGAAACCAACCATGTCACGAGAGCCCATTAAAAGAATTGGAACCTGACGCTAACAGCTGTCCGAGGATTTGTATATATGTATATATATATAAATACATATCCATATATATATAAGAGCATGGGATCCAATAAAATACCAGAAACGAACCCTAACGTTTGCATTCACTCGGTATCCCTAAACCAACCAGAAACAGAATTCCATTTGCTCACAAGTGTTTCTTCAATATTCATGAAATGGATATCTCGCGCCTCTCACGTGTTTATGAAATTCCCACTTCCCACAGCTTCGACTTCCGGGAATTGATGCGCGGACAGCCGAAGGAGACGAAACCCCATTCCAATTCGACCATGTCCAAGAGGACATCCTTCAGGACGGACAGGTCCCCCGCAGCGCTGATCATCCAGAGGACGGAGATGGAAGATGCTGGAATATATAGATGCCGGGTCGACTTCCGCCATTCGCCGACGCTCAATTACAGAGTCAACCTGACTGTTGTTGGTAAATGGATTCGATAGAGCAGTGAGGCGTACTTCTAACTGCAAATATTGCACGGTCGCGAATTTATGCAAAAACACGCGCACGCAATCACTGTAAATCCACTGCGTGTTGTGTATAAGGTCTATATGTATCTGGGTTCATACATGCTTATATATATATATATATATATACAGTGTGCCTTTGCAATTGGAGTAGATTTTTGCTATTCCGTAGGCTCGTAAAATGCGCCTGTTAGACAGTCACCTAGCAAGATAATTTGAAGTTTCGGGTCTTAATTAACTTTTACATAATTGTGCTATATAAACTTTATTTGGCAAAAAGGATTGAAATGTGTTATGCAGCATTAGTGTTATATATATCACGTTAAACATGACATTCAGTATGTTACGAATATAGCGACGTAAAATACCGTGTTCACACCACCCACATATCAATCATCTCGCTTTTCATAAGGACTTTATAACTTCAATAATCTTCATTTATTGATATATAGCGACGTAAAATACCGTGTTCATACCACCCACATATCAATCATCTCCCTTTTCATAAGGACTTCATAACTTCGATAATCTTCATTTATTGATATGCCAGAATGTTACTAATTCAATTTGATCTCAGACTGACATTGTTTGCCTGTATCATTAAATTCTCAAGAAAGACCTTTATATCACCGTTTTTCTATTTATTTCATCATGATATCATATCTTAATACTTTATTGAAGTTGATATGATAATAGCAATCACGTCATCATCTCTCTCGTGTCTTCACGGACGAGGAGTAATTATTTTAGCCTAATATCTTCACTCAAATAGTTCCTGCTTTCCTTTTACTTCTACATAACTAATTACAATCCTTTATATTATATATTTCCCTTTATTTTATGAAGTCCAGAGTGAATTTGATATCAAAAGATATTTATAGCTTATATGAATCAATGAAAATCAAGAGTGGCAGTCACAAAATGATCTTGAAATAACCAAGTGTTACATACTCATTAATTAAATAATTGAGATTTTATTTAAATTCTAAGTACAAATGACAAATTTGAAGGGAATATATACGGCGGAGTTTATATCAATTTTTATATCTCTTGATGGCTGAGGGGTCTAAGTCAAGTGCTTACCTTTATTTCTACTTGGCGATAACGTTTGAATCCTCGACCGAGCAGAAATTCTTATAAGAATAATTTTCGTATTGGCATCTGATCGTGCGGCAGAGTGAATTCGATATCAGAAAGTAATTGTGACTTGTCTGAGTAAAGAAAAATTACAAAAGTTTTATATAGATATGCACATATATATATGTATGTATGTATATATATATATATATATACAGTATATATATATATATATATATGTATATATATATATATATATATACACGCACATATATATATATATATATGTGTGTGTGTGTGTGTGTGTATGTGTGTATGTGTATGTGTGTGAGTATTCATTAAATGCTAAAAACATGTGAAGTATATTTATTTAAAGCTACACTTTTCTAGTATTCTCTCTCTTCTCGTCTTTAAGGCTATGTTTGGCCAACAACTGTTTCAACTAATAATCTAAACAGATATGGTAATCAGCTCTTCTAGGAGAAGGAGGCTGTCTTGGGTTAGAGATATCTTTCTTGAGGGTACACTCGGGCACGCTGTTCTATCTTATTTTTCTTCCTCTTGTTTTTTTTTTTAAGTTTTTATAGTTTATATAATATGTAAGTTCTAATTGGATTTTGACACTTCTTAAAATTTTTCATTTTGATTGTTTATTATTTCTCTTGTAGTTTATTTATGATCTTGTTTCCTTTCCTAACTAGGCTATTTACCCTGTTGGAGCCCTTGGGATTATAGCATCTTACTTTCCCAATTAGGGTTATAGCTTAGCTTAATAATAATAATTCATATAAAATTCGCAATCATAATATGATTGGATGTGGGTTCATATAAAACGAATTTTTTTTTAAATCTTTAAACAAGCAATTGAATATCTGATTTTTTTTTTTATTCATAGAAAAAATTAAGACATCTGGATTTTCAATGACACCTGACAATTGTAGTGGGAGTTTTGAGGCCTCGAACTGGAGAAAAATCTTTAATCCTCAACGCAGTTCCAAAGTACAAGTTCCTAAAACTCCAGGATGGTGTTTCGAGGAATGCAAAAAGAGTCTCTTGTAGTGGAGGGGACAGCTTAGCCTTAGGAGACTTCATTTTACAAAACACAGGCAGCTGTAATCTAATTCTTATTTCTTCAGCAATTTCCTGTTACCCACAGCTCCTTTGTATCAGCTTCTGTGTCTCTGTGAATGTATCTAATGGATTCTGCTTTTAACATATATCAAAATACTGTTAATGCATGGCACCACCTTTGTGATTATTCTTATGTACCTCAGGCTTGTTGTTGTGTGGTAAATACAAGCTTCGGGAAATTTCTTGTTTACGTTTATCCTGTCATGTATTTCTATTCCAAGTATTTGATATTTTTATATTACTTTTGATTTTCTTTTTTCTTCTTTATAAACGATCGGAATCATATAAGACCTAGGATTTTGTTTTTGTAAAGAGGCCCTTGATAGATAGAGGTTATTGGCTGAAACAATCCTTGGAAAAAGTCGATTACATAGAGAAACATATTTATAAATTACGTTTTTTTTTTTTTCATCCAAAAACTTGATCAATGTAGGCAAGAAAACTTACAGAAAACTACAGAAAACTAACGGTGTAGTTTTAAAGTAACTTGTGCCACGAGCACCTTAGCATTTACCGAAAAAGGCATAAAAAATGCTAATTTTTACTATGAATCTGTACCTTCTCGTCTGGTTGAAACCCATTTGATAATATTTTCTCCAATATTCTCTTATCCCTACTAATCAACATAGAATAGCCAATCTTTTAACCATCTGCAATTCTCTATCCTTCGCATCATTCCAATCACGATCTTTTCCACATACAAAACTCTTTCCTTCTCAGTTGCAAAGCCTTTAAAAGAATAATCCTTCTACAATATTCTCTCATCCCTACTAATCAACACAGAATAGCCAATCTTTTAACCATCTACAATTCTCTATCCTTCCAATCCTTCCAATCACAATCTTTTCCACATACAAAACTCTTTCCTCTTCTGTTGCAATGCCTTTAAAAGAATAATCCTTCAAAACACTAACAGACTTTCTCTCTCAGTTCCACCTTTTCCAAACGATTCTCTGCACTAATCTACACCTTTTATATCCTTCACATCACGATCTTTTCCACATACAAAACTCCTTCCTCTTCTGTTCCTGAGCCTGTAAAAGAATAATCCTTCAAAACTCTAACAGACTTTCCCTCTCAGTTCCCTATTTTCCAAACGATTCATCTCTGCACTCATCTATCCCTTTTATATCCTTCACATTACGATCTTTTCCACATACAAAACTCTTTCCTCCTCTGTTTTAAAGCCTTTAAAAAGAATAATCCTTCAAAACTCATAACAGACTTTCTCTCTCATTTCCCTCTTGCCAAACAATTCATCTCGGTACTCATTGTACTATTCCTCTAACTTCTACTCTCGGTGGGTGCCATCCATCACTCTCTCTGAGAGTCTGGATGATGGGGGAAAAATAACATCTTTATGATATTCGAGGAGAGTCAGGGAAGTTTTCGCTAGTCTGGGTTTATTTATTTTTTTTAAGATGAATTTAAGTGACAATGTAATAGAGGAGGGTGTTAGCTGAGGAAAACTTAGGCAAATAGACATATAGACACACACATATATATATATATATATATACTGAATATATATATATATATATATATATACATATATATATATATATATATATATCTATATATAAATATATATATTTTTTTATGTGTGTGGGTGTGTGTATGTGTGTCTGTGTGTAAGTATGTGTATTTGTGTGTATACATAAAAGATTGTATGTAATTGATGGATATCTGTAAATTATGATTACATTGATAAAAATATAGTGTAAATGGGTCATTTTGAAGTTTTTGTGTGGAAAAGTGGTTAGTTTTAATAATAACTAGTTTCATCATTTATGATTTTGTTTTTTATATTAATTTTATTTTGCATGTGGATTTTCAAATAGAAAAAATATAATTATCTATTTTACCTATACAGTTTCAATATAGTTGATCATGGGACTATTCAACCTTTTCTAGATCACATATGAGAAGATATTTCATCTATAATCTGAAATCATTGATTTTAACTGGGAAATTATACCGTCAAAAATTTATAGATTAAAATCATTGATTTGAATTAGGAAATTATACCGTCAGAAATTTATAGATTAAAATCATTGATTTGAACTGGGATATTATACCGTCAGAAATTTAAAGATTAAAATCATTGATTTGAACTGGGAAATTATACCTCAGAAAATTATAGATTGAAATCATTGATTAGAACTGGGAAATTATACCGTCAGAAATTTATAGATTAAAATCATTGATTTGAACTGGGAAATTATACCGTCAGAAATTTATAGATTAAAATCATTGATTTGAACTGGGAAATTATACCGTCAGAAATTTATAGATTAAAATCATTGATTTGAACTGGGAAATTATTCCGTCAGAAATTTATAGATTAAAATCATTGATTAGAACTGGGAAATTATTCCGTCAGAAAATTTATAGATTAAAATCCTTGATTAGAACTGGGATATTATACCGTCAAAAATTTATAGATTAAAATCATTGATTTGAACTGGGAAATTATACCGTCAGGAATTTATAGATTAAAATCATTGATTTGAACTGGGAAATTATACCGTCAGAAAATTATAGATTAAAATCATTGATTTGAACTGGGAAATTATACCGTCAGAAATTTATAGATTAAAATCATTGATTTGAACTGGGAAATTATTCCGTCAGAAATTTATAGATTAAAATCATTGATTAGAACTGGGAAATTATTCCGTCAGAAATTTATAGATTAAAATCCTTGATTAGAACTGGGAAATTATACCGTCAGAAATTTATAGATTAAAATAATTGATTTGAAATGGGAAATTATTCCGTCAGAAATTTATAGATTAAAATCATTGATTAGAACTGGGAAATTATTCCGTCAGAAATTTATAGATTAAAAATCATTGATTAGAACTGGGAAATTATACCGTCAGAAATTTATAGATTAAAATCATTGATTTGAACTGGGAAATTATACCGTCAGAAATTTATAGAATAAAATCATTGATTTGAACTGGGAAATTATACCGTCAGAAATTTATAGATTAAAATCATTGATTTGAACTGGGAAATTATACCGTCAGAAATTTATAGATTAAAATCATTGATTAGAACTGGGAAATTATACCGTCAGAAATTTATAGATTAAAATCATTGATTTGAACTGGGAAATTATACCGTCAGAAATTTATAGAATAAAATCATTGATTTGAACTGG
>NC_090750.1:57424955-57427455 GCF_036898095.1 Palaemon carinicauda | reverse complement strand
AAATATATATATATATATATATATACACGTATATATATATATGTATATATATACATATCCATATATTATGTGTATATAAATATATATATATATATATATATAAATATATATATATATATATATATATATAGTACGCTCACAAATAATATTCATCGATAACACCGTACGCTTCCATTTGTAATTGCAATGCATGTACTCTTTTATTCCTTGGATGGCAAGACACTTCCTATCACAGTACGTTACTTGTGCTTCACCATTCAATTATCCTTCATTCTCTCTATATGTCCAAACCACCTCAACATACTCTGATACATTCTCTTACTTATGTTCTTGGTTTTATATTCTCTTATACACACACTATCATCTTCGTAGTTTCTGTTTAGATTTTTCCATAAATATCAGATCTCATGAAAACTATACATATAGAGTATATAGAGGATTCCTCCGAAAAACTAGAAACTTTTGTTTAAGGTTTATGAAATGGATTTTATATGCCAACGTGATTCATTCACAATATTTCCCCAGTTTGAATTTGTACTGTATGTATATATATATATATATATATATGCATATATATATATATATATATGCATATATATATATATATATATATATGCATATATATATATATATATATATATATAAATATATATATAGATATAATGACCACTTTTTTATTTTTTAAGCAGTCATGTCTTTGATAAGAAAAGATAATAATTCTTATGATATTTGATACAACAATACAGATATTTAACCTAATTCCATCATCAATTGTTTTTGACTGAAACATTCTAGCGAGATACACAAGGTAAAAATAATAACTATCAATGCGCAATATGTCCGAATCATTATGAAACAGAGGAACGAAAGTCATTGAAATTGCAGTGACGAGAAATATGAATCAATGGTGGTTCGGACCATGTGACTGAATGTTTACCGATAGTTTTATTACCTTCGGTACACACAATATACCAATGTCGTAGTGAGAGCGCAATGGTAATAACCATGAAACCAGATATATATGTTTACCCCTTAAAGTAAAATGAACACCTACATAAATATCGATGAAGAATGGAAAAAATCTGCTTCGAAACTAAGAATTACAGGTTCTTGTGGTCTTATTGGTAACATCTTTCCCTGGAGATTGCCACACAGGGACTCGAGTCCCGCTCAAACTCGTTAGTTCCTTTGGTCGCTGCAACCATTCTTGTTAGCTAAGGATGGTGGGTTTGAAGGAGTCTATAATTCTATCTGCCAAGTCATCAGCAGCCGTTACCTGACCCTCCCTAGTCCTAGTTTGGGTGGAGAGGGGACTTGGGCTCTGATCTTATGAAATTTGGTCAGTCTTTAAGGCATTGTCCTGATCGATAGGACAATGTCACTGTCCCTTGACTCTGCCATTCATGAGCGGCCTTAGACCTTTAAACCTTTCTTAGCTTGGGTGAAGAAGGCGCTGATCATATAAGATATGGTCAGTCTTTAAGCCATTGTCCTGCTTGATAGGGCAACGTCACTGTCCCCTGCCTCTGCTATTCATGAGTGGCCTTTAAACATTTAAAATGATGCACTGCGTCGCCAGAACGCTGTATATGAAATTCCTGGCGATCAAGTTGGATTGCATTCCATGCTGACCTATGCAGGATATGCCACATGCATAACCAGATCAAATACCAAGCGCCGGTATGGTAAAATCAAGGTACATGGGATCTGATAATAGTGTAGGTACGATGTTATAAAAAAAAAGAAATAAGAAAAAAAAAAAAAACTTTCAACTCCAGATAATTTTGTGCAAGCATTGAAAATCAGTTGCTCATCTTTGTCATTTCAAGAACATTTTTTTTTAGAAAGCAAAGCGACCGCTTTGATAACCGGTTGAAAGTAAAAAATATTATATTAGTATATATATATATATATATATATATAATAAATAAATATATATATATATATATATATATAGATAGATAGATATATATGTGTATATATATACATACATATAAATATATATATATATATATATATATATATTTATATACATATATATATATATATATATATTTATATATATATATGTGTATATATATATATATATATATATATATTTATATATATATACATATATATGTGTGTATATATACGTAAATATATATATATATATATATATATATTTATATATATATATATATATATATAAATATTATATATATATATATACACACACAGACATTAATTTTCAAATAAGAGTACAGAGCAACTATAGTGTAAATTCGAATATATATATATATATATATATATACACAGTAATTTTCAGCTAAGAATATAGAGCAACTAAAGTTTGAATTTAAAACAACATTCCTATCCGCTTACAACCACCAACATTTCGAACAGTAAACTCAATCAATTTATTCCTAGAAAATCAAGAATGTTTATGATCAATCCCATCTCATTCCTTACCTTCAGGCTGGCCACCCCCCTCCGTGATGTGGTACGAAGACGACCTGCT
>NC_090750.1:57409955-57414955 GCF_036898095.1 Palaemon carinicauda | reverse complement strand
GATAAGTTAAAATTTTGATTTTTCCAACTTGAATTGGTGAAACTTGATAAGTTAAAACTTTGACTTTTCCAACTTGAATTGGTGAAACTTGATAAGTTTAAACCTTGACTTTTCCTACTTGAATTGGTGAAACTTGATAAGTAAAAATTTTGATTTTTCCAACTTGAATTGGTGAAACTTGATAAGTTAAAAACTTTGGTTTTCCAACTTGAATTGGTGAAACTTGATAAGTTAAAAACTTTGGTTTTCCAACTTGAATTGGTGAAACTTGATGAGTGAAAACTTAGATTTTTCCAACTTGAATTGGTGAAACTTAATAAGTTAAATATTTGACTTTTCCAACTTGAATTAGTGAAACTTGAAAAGTTAAAATTTTGATTTTTTCCAACTTGAATTGGTGAAACTTGATAAGTTAAAAACTTTGGTTTTCCAACTTGATTTGGTAAAACTTGAAAAGTTAAATATTTGATTTTTTCCAACTTGAATTGGTGAAACTTGATAAGTTAAATATTAGATTTTTCCAACTTTAATTGGTGAAACTTGATAAGTTAAAGATTTGATTTTTCCAACTTGAATTGGTGAAACTTGATAAGTTAAAGATTTGATTTATCCAACTTCAATTGGTGAAACTTGATAATTTAAATATTTGATTTTACCAACTTGAATTGGTGAAACTTGATAAGTTTAAACTTACATTGCATGCCTTTATGTTGAACAAGTTGACATAAGTGTCTCTACATAGTTTATATATGACAGATCTATTTTAAACGTGATTATTGATTTTAATACATCTCGTATATTTTTCCTTACTTCTATATAGTTTATTTATCTCCTATTTCCTTCCCTCACTGGGCTATATAATTTTCCCTGTTGGAGCCTTTGGGTTTATAGATACCTGCTTTCCATACTAAGGTTGCATCCTAGCTATACTCAACTTTTTTTAATGAGGCGCATTTGCACTGACTCGTAGCGGTGGCCATTTAGCTCGGAAATGTTTCCTGTCATCTGATTTGTTAGAATTATCTTATCGAACCAATCAGCGGTCAGGAATTTTTTCCGAGCTTAAAGGGTACCCCTGCAAGTCGGTGCAAATCTGCCCCCTAAAAAGAATTGACTATAATAATGATAATGATAATCTTCAAAAGTTTCTTATAGCGATTTTCTAATTAACTTCAATTATTTTTGAAAAATTAATATTTTTGAATCAATATTTCTTATAGCGATTTTTTAATTAACTCCAATATTCCAAAAAAAATTGCATAATTTTGAATTTGTCTATAATATTAATGGAAAAAATCTAGCTAGTAATAATAATAACAATATAAATGATCTTCCAATATTTCTTTTAGTGATTTTCTAATCAACTTCCATTATTGCAGAAGAATGAATATTTTTTTGAACCAATATTTCTCATAGGGATTTTTTAATTAACTCTAATATTCCAGATAAAATAAATATATTTTTTTAATTTGTGTATAATATTATGAAAATAATATATATCTTAATTTCCGTTTATCCAGTCGAAACTCTTTTAAATGAACTTGCATCAAAAAGATTTAAAGCATTTTGTGAATAGATAAGACTTAATGAGCTAAATTGAAAAGAAAATACATGAAATTTCTTTCTTTAGTAACTGTTATACATTCATCTAAAATAAAATATAAAACAATTTAAACAGACCTGAGGTTGCGCATTCCAGCAATATTCCACTTAAAGACGGTAACAGTAGTTTCAAGCATTTTATGAATAGATAAGACTTATTGAGCTAAATGGTAAATTAATGCATTTCATTAGCTTCAAATAAAGATTTATGAGAAGATTTATTTACTCGTTGAAGATCCTGTCGAGCTTGTAAGAGTTCACTGCGTTTACTCGAAGCTGTTTACTTTTGGTTGTTTACTTCAAGTTATTTATTCTCGTTCAACTTTCGGCCGTGTGCGAAGTCTCAATAAGTGGCTTCCAAATTAAATAAGCAACCCCTCTCTCTCTCTCTCTCTCTCTCTCTCTCTCTCTCTCCACACATACACACACAAACTATTGATGTAAATATCAATAATCAAACTTCACCTTCTCTCTCTCTCTCTCTCTCTCTCTCTCTCTCTCTCTCTCTCTCACACAAACTATTGATGTAAATATTAGTATCAAGCTTCTCTCTCCTCTCTCTCTCTCTCTCTCTCTCACACACACACACACAGACACAAACTATTGATGTAAATATTAGTAATCAATCTCCACCCTCTCTCTCTCTCTCTCTCCTCTCTCTCTCTCTCTCTCTCTCACACACACACACACACAACAATTATTATGTACTTATGTGAATGTTAGTAATCCCGTTCTATCAATTAAAAAAATATTTTGAAATCGAGTATTATTTTCTAGACATTATTAGCTTATATCTCTCTCTCTCTCACCCTCCCTCCCCCTCTCTCTCTTGCACACGGACACATAAACTATCAATTTCAATATTAGCTATCTTATTCTATATATTTTTAGGAATATCTTGGTATCCAATTTTATTTTCTTTACTTACTTAAGTGACCGTTCTTCCCCACCTCTCTCTTCTCTCTCGCTCCTCTCTCTCTCATCTCTCTCTCTCTCTCTCTCTCTCTCTCTCTCGCGCGCGCGCGCGCGCACACGGACACATAAACTATTGATTTCAATATTAGCTATCTAATTCTATCTATTCATAGGAATATCTTGATATCCAATTTCATTCTCTTTACTTGTTTAAGTGACCGTTCTTCTTCTCTCTCTCTCTCTCTCTCTCTCTCTCTCTCATAAACTATTATATACTTACGTGAATATTAGTAATCCCGTTTTATCGATTCATAAGAACATTTTGAAATCGAATATTATTTTCTTTACATTACTAGCTTAAGTCTCTCCCTCTCACCCTCTCCACCTTCTCTCTCTCTCTCTCTCTCTCTCTCTCTCTCTCTCACGCACACGGACACATAAACTATTAATTTCAATATTAGCTATCTAATTCTATCTATTCAAAGTAATATCTTGATATCCAATTTTATTTTCTTTACTTACCTAAGAGACCGTTCTTCCCTTCGCCCCCTCTCTCTCTCTCTCTCTCTTCTCTCTCTCTCTCTCTCTCTCTCGTAGACGCGCACGCAAGCATAAATAGTCATTTCTCATCATGTCTCAAGTAACATGCGATATATCTTCCTCCAAAAATGGAGAAAACGAACAACATACAATTTCTACTCTTGCGTTTCTACAATGCACAATAACGCTCAACTTACTTCAATAAACTTTGGGACCTCAATTGGTAATCTAATAAATTGCTGCTGTTCATCTTAGCGGGGAAAAACGACCCAGCATAATATAAACATCCGGCCGAAGTGCATTGTGTTTACTGACAAGATCAATCGATCATCAAAAAGTTCGGAAACAAGAGGAAAGCGTTAGCGGTATGAACGCGGTAGAATGGTAAATTATTGCCGGTCTAGGAGAAAATTTATATTTTTGTATAACATGTAAAATTATATATGTATGTACGCATATATATATATATATATATATATAATTTATATATATATATATATATATATATCTATATATATAAATATATATATATATATATATATACTGTATATACATATATTTATATATACATATATATATGTATATATATATATATGTATGTATATATACTGTATATACATATATCTATATATATATATATATATATATATATAATTATAGATATACATACTGTATATACATATATTTATGTATATATACACATATATATACATATATATCTATCTATCTATCTATCTATCTATCTATCTATATATATATATATATATATATATATATATATAATGTGTTATGAATCAGCATAAAAGGAAAAAAAATGAGGAAATAAGAAGTTATCTATGCTAAGGAAAAATGACATGCAAATTGAGTCAATATTTAGATGACATGGACAAGAATAATTAAGAAGGAGGAAGTACGAATGGGAAAGGTTACGGGTAACAAAAAAAAAAAAAAAAAATACTGAAGTAACAAGACATGACATTTCTCTGATCGTAGCAGAGACACGTGTCCCATATTTTCTAGGCCAACGACTTCGACAGACTCAATCAATGCAAGTCTCTTCAGTCATTGTTTGGAATATATATAATCGAATAACGGATCAAACTATGTTCATATTAACTTCGATCATTTCAATACGTGTGTTGTTGTACATTCAACAGAGGATTATAATTTACTATGAGATTCAGGGCCTCTGTAACACGGTTTTTCGCAATAATTTTTTATCTATGAATTTCATAAATATAACGCTTCTTCAGAATGCACATTATATCTACACATAAATTTTGACTATATTCTGCATTACGTAGGTTGAATAAATTTGGTACTTATAATGTAAAAGTGACGTTTTTTGAAGACGGGCCAACTTAATCAGAGAAAAGGTTTCGAAAGCACTCGTTACGTAACTTATGACGGCATTTCTTCCCTCTTTTCTCGATCGATGATTGGCTCTACGTAACGAAGGCTATACCTCTGCCAACACTGACACAAAAGTTTAAATAAAAGCAAAGCAGTACACCTTTATGAACTCTGAAACCTCTCCACTGATAATTGTCATAATAAACAAACCAACAAATATGTTAATAAATACAAAAACACTTCGATTATTAGTCTAACTCCCGAAATAAGTTTCCTAAGAAATTACAGTCTACTTTATAGGTCACTATCAGATTGACAAGGTGTAGGGAATAGTTGGTAATTTTCAAAAACGTAGAAGACAAGCTTGATTTGATAACTGCTATATCCAATGTCAAGCAATTTTTATTTATTGTCTATCTACCTACCTATTTACTGGCTTTAAACCTTCACCAATAATTATCGTCAGAATGATGACTTCATGAGGCTCCACCCACTTTGGCCTCGTTATAATTCAGAATAACACTGAAGGCTATCTTGGGCATTGTTGGATCAGAAAATTTAAATTCTGGCTATAAAAACTCATTTCTCGA
>NC_090750.1:57400727-57403227 GCF_036898095.1 Palaemon carinicauda | reverse complement strand
GATTGGTGCTTAAAATCTCCAGTTATGCGCACGTATTCCAACAAATAGCTTTTATGATTGACCACTATCATACAAGATATGAACTTACCGAGTCAAGTAGTCATTGTGATCATAGATTTATTTCGTGAAATACTGCAGGCAGGCAAAAGTTTTCCTATCAGGCAGCTGTGAATTCCCAGCCGTTAACGTTCGCAAAGACATTTCCACCACTATACTAAATTTTTTTTGAAGAGGCGCATTTACAGCGACTGGCAGCGGTGCCCTTTTTAGCTCGGAAAAGTTTCCTGATCGCTGATTGGTTGGACGAGATCATTCTAACCAATCAGATAGCAGGAAACTTTGCAAACAATAGACATACACGCGGGAACACTGTTCTATCTTATTCATCTTCCTTTAGTTTTGTTAAATTTTTTTATAGGTTATATAGGAAACATTTATTTTAATATTGTTACGGTTATCAAAATATTTTATTTTTCCTTGTTTCCTTTCCTCGCTAGGCTATTTTCCCTGTTGGAGGCCCTTGGCTTATTGCATCCTGCTTTTCCAACTAGGGTTGTACCCTAGCAAGTAATAATAATAATAATAATAATAATAATAATAATAATAATAATAATAATAATAATAATAATAATTTAAGTGAAAAAATCCATCTTTTTATAATAAGATATTATTTGATTGATTCCATAATTATACATTTCTCTTATTCTATCAATATTCATACCAGTATTCTATTCAGATTACGTACTATTCTTATAGTTCTTTGAGTATTAAGACAATCTTTTGTTTATAGCATTGTATATAGGAAGTTCCAATTACATAAATGCATTTTAAAGACTCAGCTCCACCTACAACGTCCAACAGTTGCAGCTATTAATCATAAAGGTCTTATATTCCATGCTTTGTTCGAATCATCCACCAAGTCATCATGCAAATCAAAATTCTACCTTTGGAAATCTATATTCAGCCTTTCGCATTTGTTATTTATTCATGTAAATTTGTTTATATATTGTATTCAAAATAGCAATCTGGTCTAGTGATTAAATGATATATTAGTAATGTGATTGGAAGCATATCCTTTATTATTCTTCCATAATGATTTGCCTAATCATATTAGAAAATAATTATGAAATATTAGTAATGAGAATCATTGCTTTTAAAAGTATCATGCCTTGAATATTCAATGCCTAAAGTAGCAAAATGATTATTCAAAATTGACAAGGTAAAGGAAAAAAATTATTCATGAAACAATGCGCCTTAGCACTGCTATTTAAATGTTGGGCTGGGTAATCTCCTTTTAATAATAATAATAATAACGATAACAATAATAATAGTGATAATAATAAAAATAATAATAATAATAATAATAATAATAGTAATAATAATAACAACATTAATGATAATAATAATAATAATAATAACAACATTAATAATAATAATAATAATAATAATAATAATAATAATAATAATAATAATAATAACAACATTAATAGTAATAATAATAATAACAATAATAATAATGATAATAAAAATAATAATAATAATAATAATGATAATAATAATAACAACATTAATGATAATAATAATAAATAATATTAATAATAATAATAATAATAATAATAATAATAATAATAACAACATTAATAGTAATAATAATAATAACAATAATAATAATGATAATAATGCTATAAAAATAATAATAATAATAATGATAATAATAATAATAATAATAATAATAATAATAATAATAATAATAATAATAATAATAATAAACTGCTATTTAACAATGAAAATTTGATTGTACCAGAGTTCACTTGTAAAACTAGTATTTATTACTTTCTAAAAAGTAAAATCATTATAAAATATTGGTTTATAAAACGTAAGCATTTTCCGGTATAAAAATACACAGATTGGATTCCCCGCAAAATGTTGTAATATCACTGAACGATTTTTCATTATAAATCTTCAATAATAACCAATTTAGCCTTTGTTTGCTTCAATAATAAAGGGTAATTAGCTTCCTGACTTTATGCAAAAAGTATATTAATGTTTTATTAATCTTTTCTATAAGGAAAGCTTTATATTCGAAAGTTTGTGAAATTTTATATTTCAAAATTAGCTCGACATTTGTTGTTTGATAAAATGAAAGTTGTATTTTTCTCGATAACATGAGTTGGGAGACGTAGGCCTATATGGCTGAGAAAATTAAAGTCATGATATTAGAGATATTAAGAGTTGGAAGACGCAGGCCTACAAGGCTTAAGACTATGAAACGTGAAGTGGGAGATGATAGATGGAGAAGTATTGATTTGAAGGCTTAAGATAGAGACGACTGGTGAATTCTAACCGAGGCCCTTTGCGTTAATAGGCGTGGGAGATGATGATGATGATAATAATAATAATAATAATAATAATAATAATAATAATAATAATAATAATAAATATTAATAATAATAATATTAATAATAATAATATTAATGATAATAATAATAACCAGAAAAAT
>NC_090750.1:57388227-57395727 GCF_036898095.1 Palaemon carinicauda | reverse complement strand
GCATGGGATCCAATAAAATACCAGAAACGAACCCTAGCGTTTACATTCACTCGGTATCCCTAAACCAACCAGAGACAGAATTCCATTTGCTCACAAGTGTTTCTTCAATATTCATGAAATGGATATCTCGCGCCTCTCACCTGTTTATGAAATTCCCACTTCCCACAGCTTCGACTTCCGGGAATTGATGCGCGGACAGCCGAAGGAGACGAAACCCCATTCCAATTCGACCATGTCCAAGAGGACGTCCTTCAGGACGGACAGGTCCCCCGCGGCACTGATCATCCAGAGGACGGAGATGGAAGATGCTGGGATATATAGATGCCGGGTCGACTTCCGCCATTCGCCGACGCTCAATTACAGAGTCAACCTGACTGTTGTTGGTAAATGGATTCGATAGAGCAGTGAGGCGTAGTTCTAACTGCGAATATTGCACGGTCGCGAATTTATGCAAAAACACGCACACGCAAACACTGTAAATCCACTGCGTGTTGTGTATAAGGTCTATATGTATCTGGGTTCATACATGCTTGCATATATATACATATATATATATATATATATATATATATATATATATATATATGTATATAATTTATATATATATATATATATATATATATATATATATATATATATATATATATATATATATATATATATATATATATATATATATATATATATATATATATATATATATATATATATATATATATATATATATATATATATATATATATATATATATACAGTGTGCCTTTGCAATTGGAGTAGGTTTTTGCTACTCCGTAGGCTCGTAAAATGCGCCTGTTAGACAGTCACCTAGCAAGATAATTTGAAGTTTCAGGTTTTAATTAACTTTTACATAATTGTGAAATATAAACTTTTTTTGGCAAATAGGATTGAAATGTGTTATGCAGCATTAGTGTTATATATATTACGTTAAACATGACATTCAGTATGTTACGAATATAGCAACGTAAAATACCGTGTTCACACCACCCACATATCAATCATCTCCCTTTTCATAAGGACTTTATAACTTCAATAATCTTCATTTATTGATATGCCAGAATGTTACTAATTCAATTTGATCTCAGACTGACATTGTTTGCCTGTATCATTAAATTCTCAAGAAAGACCTTTATATCAACGTTTTTCTATTTATATGTTTATTGGAACCATTTGGGATTTATATGCATCATGATATATCTTTAGATTTTATTGAAGTTGATATGATAATAGCAATCACGTCATCATCTCTCTCGTGTCTCCACAGACGAGGAGTAATTATTTTAGCTTAATATCTTCATTCTAATAGTTCCTGTTTTCCTTTTACTTCTACACATAACTAATTACAATCCTTTATATTATATATTTCCCTTTATTTTAAGAGGCCCAGAGTGAATTCGATATCAAAAGATATTTGTAATTTATTTGAATAAATGAAAATCAAAAGTAGCAGTCACAAACTGATCTTGAAATAACCAAGTGTTACATATTAATTAAATAATTGAGATTTATTTAAATTCTAAGTACAAATATCAAATTTGAAGGGAATATATACGGCAGAGTTTATATCAATTTTTATATGCTTACCTTTATTTCTACTTGGCGGTAAGGTGTGAATCCTCGTCCGAGCAGAAATTCTTATGAGAATAATTTCCCTATTGGCATGTGATCGTGCGGGAGAGTGAATTCGATATCAAAAAGTAATTGTGACTTGTCTGAGTAAAGGAAAATTACAAGAGTTTTATATAGATCTGTATACATGTATATATATATATATATATATATATATATATATATATATATATATACATATATATACATATATATATATATATATATATATATATATATATATATATATATATATATATATATATATATATATATATATATATATATGTATATATATACATATATATATATATATATATATATATATATATATATATATATATATATATATATATATATATATATATATATATATATGTGTGTGTGTGTGTGTGTGTGTGTGTGTGTGTATGTGTATGTGTGTGTGAATATTCATTAAATGCTAAAAACCTGTGAAGTATATTGTTTTGAAGTTACACTTTTCTAGTATTCTCTCTCTTCTTGACTTCAAGGCTAGTTTGGCCAACAACTGTTTCCACCAATAATCTAAACAGATATGGTAATCAGCTCTTGTAGGAGAAGGAGACTGTCTTGGGTTAGAGATATCTTTCTTGAGGGTACACTCGGGCACACCATTCTATCTTATTCCTCTTCCGCTTGCTTTATTTTAGTTTTCATACTTTATATAATGTGAAACCTCCAATTTGATGTTTTACTCTTCTTAAAATATTCTATTTTGATTGTTTATCACTTTTCTTATAGTTTATTTATTTCCTTGTTTCCTTTCCTCACTTAGCTATTTACCCTGTTGGAGACCTTGGGATTATAGCATCTTACTTTCCCAATTAGGGTTATAGCTTAGCTTAGTAATAATAATTCATATAAAATTCGCTATCATATTATGATTTGATGTGGGTTCATATAAAACGAATCTTTTTTAAATCTTTAAACAAGCAATTGAATATCTGATTTTTTTGTTTTTGAATTCATAGAAAAAATTAAGACATCTGGATTTTCAATGACACCTGACAATTGTAGTGGGAGTTCTGAGGCCTCGAACTGGAGAAAAATCTTTAATCCTCAACGCAGTTCCAAAGCATAAGTTCCTAAAACTCCAGGATGGTGTTTCAAGGAATGCAAAAAGAGTCTCTTGTAGTGGAGGGGACAGCATAGCCTTAGGAGACTTCATTTTATAAAACACAGACAGCTGTAATCTAATTCTTACTGCTTCAGCAATCTCATTATTCACAGCCATCATCCTTTGCATCAGCTTCTATGTCCCTGTTAATGTATTTAATGGTTTCTGCTTTTAGTATATATCAAAATACTGTTAATGCATGGCACCACCTTTGTGATTATTCTTACGTACCTTAGGCTTGTTGTTGTGTGGTAAATACAAGCTTCGTGAAATTTCTTGTTTACGTTTATCCTGTCATGTATTTCTATTCCAAGTATTTAATTTTTTTTATATTACTTTTTGATTTTCTTTTTTTCTTTTTTATAAACGATCGGAATCATATAAGACCTAGGATTTTGTTTTTGTAAAAAGGCCCTTGATAGATAGAGGTTATTGGCTGAAACAATCCTTGGAAAAAGTCGATTAAATAGAGAAATATATTTATAAATTACGTTTTTTTTTCATCCAAAAACTTAATCAATATAGGCAAGAAAACTTACAGAAAACTACAGAAAACTAACGGTGTAGTTTTAAAATAACTTGTGCCACGAGTACCTTAGCATTTACCGAAAAAGGCATAGAAAATGCAAATTTTTACTATGAATCTGTACCTTCCCGTTTGGTTGAAACCCATTTGATAATATTTTCTCCAATATTCTCTCATCCCTACAAATCAACATAGAATAGCCAATCTTTTAACCATCTGCAATTCTCTATCCTTCGCATCCTTCCGATCACGATCTTTTCCACATACAAAACTCTTTCCTCTTCTGTTCCTGAGCCTGTAAAAGAATAATCCTTCAAAACTCTAACAGACTTTCCCTCTCAGTTCCCTATTTTCCAAACGATTCATATCTGCACTCATCTATCCCTTTTATATCCTTCACATTACGATCTTTTCCACATACAAAACTTTTTCCTCCTCTGTTTCAAAGCCTTTAAAAGAATAATCCTTCAAAACTCTTAACAGACTTTCTCTCTCATTTCCCCCTTGCCAAACAATTCATCTCGGTACTCATTGTACAGCTTCTCTAACTTCTACTCTCGGTGGGTGCCATCCATCCCTCTCTCTGAGAGTCTGGCTGATGAGGGAAAAATAACATCTTTATGATATTCGAGAAGAGTCAGGAAAGTTTTCGCTAGTCTGGGTTTATTTTTTTTTTAAGATGAATTTAAGTGACAATGTAATAGAGGAGGGTGTTAGCTGAGGAAAACTTAGGCATATAGACATATAGACACTTATATATATATATATATATATATATATATATATATATATATATATATATATATATATATATATATATATATATATCTATATATATATCTATATATAAATATATATATTTTTTATGTGTGTGGGTGTGTGTATGTGTGTCTGTGTGTAAGTATGTGTATTTGTGTGTATACGTGAAAGATTGTATGCAATTGATGGATATCTGTAAATTATGATTACATTGATAAAACTATAGTGTAAATGGGTCATTTTGAAATTTTTGTGTGGAAAAGTGGTTAGTTTTAATAATAACTAGTTTCATCATTTATGATTTTGTTTTTCATATTAATTTTATTTTGCATGTGGATTTTCAAATAGAAAAAATATAATTATCTATTTTACCTATACAGTTTCAATATAGTTGATCATGGGACTATTCAACCTTTTCTAGATCACATATGAGAAAATATTTCATCTATAATCTGAAATCATTGATTTTGACTGGGAAATTATACCGTCAAAAATCTATAGATTAAAATCATTGATTTGAATTGGGAAATTATACCGTCAGAAATTTCTAGATTAAAATCATTGATTTGAACTGGGAAATTATTCCGTCAGAAATTTATAGATTAAAATCATTGATTAGAACTGGGAAATTATACCGTCAGAAATTTATAGATTAAAATCATTGATTTGAACTGAGAAATTATTCCGTCAGAAATTTATAGATTAAAATCATTGATTAGAACTGGGAAATTATTCCGTCAGAAATTCATAGATTAAAATCATTGATTTGAACTGGGAAATTATACCGTCAGAAATTTATAGAATAAAATCATTGATTTGAACTGGGAAATTATACCGTCAAAAATTTATAGATTAAAATCGTTGATTGGAACTGGGAAATTATTCAGTCAGAAATTTATAGATTAAAATCATTGATTAGAACTGGGAAATTATACCGTCAGAAATTTATAGATTAAAATCATTGATTTGAACTGGGAAATTATTCCGTCAGAAATTTATAGATTAAAATCATTGATTAGAACTGGGAAATTATTCCGTCAGAAATTTATAGATTAAAATCATTGATTTGAATTGGGAAATTATACCGTCAGAAATTTATAGATTAAAATCATTGATTTGAACTGGGAAATTATTCGGTCAGAAATTTATAGATTAAAATCATTGATTAGAACTGGGAAATTATTCCGTCAGAAATTTATAGATTAAAATCATTGATTAGAACTGGGAAATTATACAGTCAGAAATTTATAGATTAAAATCATTGATTTGAACTGGGAAATTATTCCGTCAGAAATTTATAGATTAAAATCATTGATTAGAACTGGGAAATTATTCCGTCAGAAATTTATAGATTAAAATCATTGATTTGAATTAGGAAATTATACCGTCAGAAATTTATAGATTAAAATCATTGATTAGAACTGGGAAATTATTCTGTCAGAAATTTATAGATTAAAATCATTGATTAGAACTGGGAAATTATACCGTCAGAAATTTATAGATTAAAATCATTGATTTGAACTGGGAAATTATACCGTCAGAAATTTATAGAATAAAATCATTGATTTGAACTGGGAAATTATACCGTCAGAAATTTATAGAATAAAATCATTGATCTGAACTGGGAAATTATACCATCAGAAATTTATAGAATAAAATCATTGATCTGAACTGGGAAATTATACCGTCAGAAATTTATAGATTAAAATCATTGATTTGAACTGGGAAATTATACCGTCAGAAATTTATAGAATAAAATCGTTGATTCGAACTGGGAAATTATACCGTCAGAAATTTATATATTAAAATCATTGATTACAACTGGGAAATTATACCGTCAGAAATTTATATATTAAAATCATTGATTTGAATTGGGAAATTATACCGTCAGAAATTTATAGAATAAAATCGTTGATTCGAACTGGGAAATTATACCGTCAGAAATTTATATATTAAAATCATTGATTTGAACTGGGAAATTATACCGTCAGAAATTTATATATTAAAATCATTGATTTGAACTGGGAAATTATACCGTCAGAAATTTATAGAATAAAATCGTTGATTCGAACTGGGAAATTATACCGTCAGAAATTTATATATTAAAATCATTGATTTGAACTGGGAAATTATACCGTCAGAAATTTATATATTAAAATCATTGATTTGAATTGGGAAATTATACCGTCAGAAATTTATAGAATAAAATCGTTGATTCGAACTGGGAAATTATACCGTCAGAAATTTATATATTAAAATCATTGATTTGAACTGGGAAATTATACCGTCAGAAATTTATAGAATAAAATCGTTGATTCGAACTGGGAAATTATACCGTCAGAAATTTATATATTAAAATCATTGATTTGAACTGGGAAATTATACCGTCAGAAATTTATAGAATAAAATCGTTGATTCGAACTGGGAAATTATACCGTCAGAAATTTATATATTAAAATCATTGATTTGAATTGGGAAATTATACCGTCAGAAATTTATAGAATAAAATCGTTGATTCGAACTGGGAAATTATACCGTCAGAAATTTATATATTAAAATCATTGATTTGAACTGGGAAATTATACCGTCAGAAATTTATATATTAAAATCATTGATTTGAACTGGGAAATTATACCGTCAGAAATTTATAGAATAAAATCGTTGATTCGAACTGGGAAATTATACCGTCAGAAATTTATATATTAAAATCATTGATTTGAATTGGGAAATTATACCGTCAGAAATTTATAGAATAAAATCGTTGATTCGAACTGGGAAATTATACCGTCAGAAATTTATATATTAAAATCATTGATTTGAACTGGGAAATTATACCGTCAGAAATTTATAGAATAAAATCGTTGATTCGAACTGGGAAATTATACCGTCAGAAATTTATATATTAAAATCATTGATTTGAACTGGGAAATTATACCGTCAGAAATTTATAGAATAAAATCGTTGATTCGAACTGGGAAATTATACCGTCAGAAATTTATATATTAAAATCATTGATTATAACTGGGAAATTATTCCGTCAGAAAATATAGATTCTCACTGAAATGATTTTAACTATAATTGAATCAATTTAGTCTATATCTTTGGCTGAGGAATATATACTGAGCATTAATAAATTATGTTTTAAATCAATTTAACGTTTATTTCTTTGGTTTTAGAATATATATAGAAGCATTATTAAAGCATACTTAATGTCGCACAACTGCTTGAACACGACGAAAATTTTTCAACTTTAAATTTGTAATTATCTGAAAAACCATATTACTATGGTCTATCGTTATTTCTTTCGTTATTGTAATGTAATTCAACAGTTTATAATTATGATAACTGTTTACAACACCACGCTCTCCAATTACTCCAAAATAATGCAATCCTTCAGTTCTCACCTTCTTGCACAGTAATTAGGTGGTTATTTAAATTCTGGGAAAGCAAT
>NC_090750.1:57378227-57380727 GCF_036898095.1 Palaemon carinicauda | reverse complement strand
TATATATACATATATATATATATGTATATATATATTTATGTATATATATGTGTATATATATGTAAATATATATATATATATATATATATATATATATATATATATATAAATGTATATATATATATATATATATATATATATATATATATATATATATATATATATATATATATATGTATATATATACACACACAGTAATTTTCAAATAAGTGTACAGAGCAACTATAGTGTAAATTCATATATATATATATATATATATATATATATATATATATATATATATATATATATATATATATATATATATATATATATACACAAAGTAATTTTCAACTAAGAATATAGAGCAACTAAAGTGTGAATTTAAAACTACATTCCTATCCGCTTACAACCACCAACATTTCGAACAGTAAACTCAATCAATTTCTTCCTAGAAAATCAAGAATGTTTATGATCAATCCCATCTCATTCCTTACCTTCAGGCTGGCCACCCCCCTCCGTGATGTGGTACGAAGACGACCAGCTTCTGGACGACAGCTTTTACGTCGACTACAACCAGGGAGTCGTAGAGAACGAGATGGTTCTGCCACCGTTAACGAGGAACGACCTGAAGAGAAATCTGACCTGTCTTGCTTCGAATACCGATAAGCAACCACCGGCCTCCAAGTCAGTTCGTATCGATATGATATGTAAGTGTTTTTATTTTATTTTTTTATTATTTTTTTTTTTTGCACTGAATTGACTAAATTAACGGTGGTGTTTATATGGTATTTATTTTCAAAACTAAAAGAACTATGTGTTTCTTATAACATTCTTGGGAGTTAGATACGTCCACATCTTGAAGACATAAAACTAAAGAACTATATATTTCTTATAACCTTCTTGAGTTAGAAAGTAACATCTTGAAGAGAGATAAAACTAAATAACTATGTACTTCTTGTAACATTCTTGAGTTGGATAAGTCCACATCTTGATTACTGATAAACCCGTGGAAATATGTATTTCTTATATCATTCCTAAGTTAGATAAGTAATATCTTGATGACTGATAAAACTGAAGATATATATATAGTTTTTTTATTCAGTAATACCTCTCATTCGTAATAGCTAATCAGGAACTTTCTCCAAAATACACATTTTTTCCTCATCTAATGCTTTCCCATTTATCCCTCTTTGATGTAAACCAACAAAAGACAAAATATTAATACTTCTATCAACTATTTCTATTTCATATATGGCTCTTATTTAATGGTCAATCCTTTTTTTATCATTGATAGATATATATGACGATCTGAATCGAAGGAAACACGATCAGCTAATAAATTAGCTCTGTCATCGTTTTCCTTTCTGGTATACTATAGCTACTCTGTCCTTGGTCTCCATTTGAACGACCAGAGTGTTCAATTGAGCGAAAGAAAAGTTGCCTCTGCTCGAAGATGGCCTCATAATGTTCGGGACTATGTCGCATCTCATAAACTATGGATATAGGGATCCTATCATCATTGGGTTGCTGTCAGCTTTATTTATTCTGTACCATGGTCTTCCACTGTCTTGGGTCAGAGTTCTCTTGCTTGAGGGTACACTCGGGCACACTATTCTATCTCATTTCTCTTCATCTTGTTATGTTAAAGTTTTTATAGTTTATATCTATATTTTAATGTTGTGACGGTTTTAGAAATATTTCATTTTTCCTTGTTTTTCTTTTCTCGCTGGGCTATTTTCCCTGTTGGAGCCCCTGGTTTTATAGCATCCGGCTTTTGCAACTAGGGTTGTAGCTCAGCAAGCTTGGGCGCTGATCATACGTATACGCGGTCAGTCTCTAGGGCATCGTCCTGCCCGCTAGGAAAATGCCGCTGTCCCTTTCCTCTGCTATTATTGAGACGCCTCTAAACCTTTAGTGTTTATACATACACTAACTGGCTCTCCTGTTTTTATTTCGATCATTATAAGTTGAAAGGAAAGCCGTTATACAATTGATCCACAGCTGATAAAGCTCAATCTCAAATCACACGTACAAACACCTCATGAAAGAGCAGTAGGTTCTCCTCCTTGCGGGAATTATTGATAATCTAAGCTTTCCACGAACGGTCTCTTCACCAGGGGGTGGGGGCTGGTTGGGTAGAGCAGGTCAGTACCACACGCTCTCCGAGATCTGGCGATACCGAGACTGAAATGAGTTAGGAGTTAATCTCAGTTTAGCTTAATTACATTCGAGATTTTAAATCTTAGCTATAAAGATCGCTCAGGTTCTCTGTGGGAGTTTGACAGGTTGAATTCGTTAATGTATGAAAATAAGATGTATGTAAAATATAGGAAACACGCAAAGGGATGTGAATTATCTTAGTGGGCATACATAAGCACACAGACACCCACACATATACTCACACACGTGCATGCATATACATATAGGCATACATATATATATATATATATATATATATATATATATATATATATATATATATATATATATATATATATATACATATCCATCCATATAT
>NC_090750.1:57365727-57370727 GCF_036898095.1 Palaemon carinicauda | reverse complement strand
ATATATATATATATATATATTCACAGTATATTTATATATATATATATATATATATATATATATATATATATATATATATATATATATATATATATATATGTTTATATGCATATATATATATATATATATATATATATATATATATATATATATATATATAAATATATATGTATATATATAGATAAAAAAAATATATATATATATGTATATATATACACATATATATGTATATATGTATACATATATACATATATATACTCAAGTATATATATATATATATATATATATATATATATATATATATATATATGTATATATATATATATATATGTATATATATATATATATATATATATATATATATATATATATATATATATATATATATATATATATATATATATATATATATATATTGTACCAACTGTGTGTCACACAATTATACATAATTATTTTGTATATATTATGCTCTTCCCTCGCACTAAAAAGAACCTGAATGATCATGTCTCCGTTTTGCTCTGTAACATTGTCTGTCTCTCGAACAGGTTATGTCCTGTTGCCTTGAGGTTTTGTATATAAAGAAGAGTGTTCCTTAATAAACAACTCAGTTGATTGCATCCTGCCTTTGAGTTCACAACCCTCACTCGGCACGTCACATTGGTGACCCTGGAAGTCGACTCGCTCCACTGCCTTCCACCCCCACCTCCCTCGCCCCTCCATCGTTGGTACTATGACGGACTCTACTACAGCAGTTGGCGCTACGGCCGCCCTATTGAAATTTTCACCGTTCGCCAGCGGAGAGGCGTTTGCTTGGTTTCAGTGCGCAGGAAGTCCAGTTTCGTATCCGGGGCGTGACTCGCTCAACCACCAAAGCAGATTATGTTCTCGTGGGGATACCCGAGGACACCTTCCCAGAAATATCCGACTGGCTTTGTGAACAAGGAGACACCCCAATAGCGTATGAATCCCTCAAAACATACCTTCTGCCGCAGTACTCGCCGTCGCCATCCGCCTGTATAGCAAAGCCTTTTCAGCTCTCACAACAACCATTGGGGGACCAAAGGGCTTCGCTTGCCCTCAGGGAATTGACCAGTATCGCTCGCCTTCAACCTGCCATAGACGGCTCTCCTCGTGAGGTGAACCTACTTCGTGCCCTTTGGATACGCCGTTTACCCGAACCTGTATGCGCTGCCATACCTGATGTCGATAGTTTACCCATAAAGGACTTGATGACCAAAGCCAACGCCCTTATGGACAGCCACTTCAAAACCTCCATCAACGCCTCCACCCCTGACGACGAGGATGCCTATTCAACGTCAACCGAAGCTGACATGAATGCCGTAGGACATACGTGCCTACCCCGTGACGTGCCGAAGCGGCGACAAAGCCGCCACCCCCCCACCAATCGCTCGCGCCCCAACGAACGACTTCTACAGCCACTTACTACCTCCCATCCACCCCAGTTTTGCTACTACCACTTCAGATTCGGGGCAACCGCGAAAAAATGTGCCAAGGATTGTCAGTGGCCAAAAAACGTGTAAGTAGGCCATCGCTTGTGGCGGTTGCCTCCCGTGTTTCTAATCTTTTCATTTTACAAGATGCAGGAACGGGCGTGCGTTTTTTGGTAGACACGGGTGCTTGTCGTTCTCTTTTGCCAAGGAAACTCTTCAAGGCACGACGTAGTCTGTCTACATCTGCCGACGTCCGCTTGGTAGCTGCCAACGGATCTGCGATACCCACCTACGGTTACGAAAACCTCACATTATCGTTCGGAAACGGTAAATTCAATTGGAAGTTTCTCGTTGCTGACGTCACAATGCCAATCCTCGGTGCGGATTTCCTCTCTCATTTCCACCTTCTGGTCGATGTCGCCCACCGACGATTGGTCAACGCAGACTCGTCCTTCTCGACACCTCTTCAACCCGCCCCCTCTAACCTCGCTCTCCACATCAGCGCACCCACGGATGCCTACGCCCACCTCCTCATGTCGTACCCGGAAGTTTTCCATCCAGAACTTCGCCAAACGCCCACGGTTCCTGCCAAGCACGGTACCTATCACCATATGAAGACGACGGGACCCCCAGTCTTCGCAAAATTCAGACGTCTGGCACCTGAACGATTGACAGGCGCCAAACAGACGTTCGCCGAAATGGAGGAAATCGACCTTTGCCAAAAGGCCTCCAGCCCATGGTCGTCACCCTTACACATCGTTCTGAAGAAAGACGGCTCCCTCCGTCCGTGCGGGGATTACAGGCGCCTGAACATGCAAACAGAACCGGATCACTACCCCCCTCCCAAACATTGCCGACGTGACCTCCTACCTGCACAAAGCGAAGGTTTTCTCTATGCTCGACCTCCTGAAGGGGTATTATCAGGTGCCTATGAACCCAGAAGACATCCCCAAGACCGCCATCACCACTCCGTTTGGTACATACACCTTCAATTACTCCTGTTTTGGCCTTCGTAATGCTGGGGCAACGTTTCAACGTCTCATGGGTGGCATCTTAGGGGACCTCCCTTTCTGTGTATGTTATGTGGACGACATACTTGTGTTCTCCTCCTCAAAAGAGGAACACCTCCGTCACCTGCGAGTGGAGCGGTCGATGACGGTAAACAGGTAACGATGTCCTTGTGATGTGGGTAGGGGGCCTACAACGTCGACGTGAATGTGTGCGAAACGACGCTGAGGTTGAGGAAAGGTGCCCACTCCTGAATCCGTGTGTCGATGTACTTTGGAAGTTTGGCAAGAAGTACAGGCACGGACCCAATCCTTAGCATCCTTAGAAATGCCGTGCCAAATGAACTTTGCATTCAGCAGCTGTGCAGTAGAACGGCACGAGGGATGTGAAAGGCCGTGGATGAAATCAAACACCTGTCGGCGCATGGGAGCAGGAATCCAAGGTCGCGGTCTACCAGTACTGACGTCACAGAGGAGGGTGGTGTTGGAGTTTTCGAGGGGAAAATCCTCCCAACGGAGGGACGTGCAGGATGTCCTACAAGCTTGATACTCTGGATCCTGTCGTTGGGCTTCAGCCAGGGCGTTGTAATCCAATCCCAGTTGAACGGCAGCCAACGTGTTTCTTGACAGGGCATCGGCAACGGGATTCATTTTCCCAGGGACGTATTGGAGGGTGCAATTGTATTCAGCCACGGCGGAGAGATGTCGGCGTTGACGGGCGGACCAGGCGTCAGACTGTCGAGTGAAGGCGTGCACCAGAGGCATGTGGTCTGTGCGAATGACGAAGGGCGTACCTTCTAGGAAATGGCGAAAGTGACGGACAACCAGGTGCACCGCCAGCAATTCTCGATCGAAGGTAGAATAACCCGATTCTGCCTTGGACAGTTTTCTGCTGAAGAAGGCCAATGGGCGGGGCGAGCCTTTGACCACCTACTCGAGTACTGCACCAATAGCGACGTCGCTGGCATCGGTGGAGAGAAGGAGAGGGGCGTGTGGGATAGGAAAAGTGAGAGCTGCAGCAGTTGATAGGGCCTTCTTTGCATTGCAGAAGGCCGCTTCTTGAAGGGGACCCCACTTCAAGTCCTTTGGCTTGCCCTTGAGGGAGGCGTAGAGGGGAGCAAGAGTGGCGGCAATGGCTGGCAGAAAGCGGTGATAATAGTTGATCATGCCCAAGAATTCCTGCAGAGCTTTGACGGTCGAGGGCGTGGGGAAATTCTGAACGGCTGCTACCTTCTCAGGAAGGGGATGGACTCCTTCAGGAGTGATACGGTGCCCTAAGAACGACACTTCGTTGGCGCCAAAGGTACACTTGTCGTACCGGACTACAAGGCCGTTTTGTTGCAGGCGGTCGAGCACGATGCGCAGGTGACGGAGGTGTTCCTCTTTTGAGGAGGAGAACACAAGTATGTCGTCCACATAACATACACAGAAAGGGAGGTCCCCTAAGATGCCATCCAGGAGACGTTGAAACGTTGCCCCAGCATTACGAAGGCCAAAACAGGAGTAATTGAAGGTGTATGTGCCAAACGGAGTGGTGATGGCGGTCTTGGGGATGTCTTCTGGGTTCATAGGCACCTGATAATACCCCTTCAGGAGGTCGAGCGTAGAGAAAACCTTTGCTTTGTGCAGGTAGGAGGTTACATCGGCAATGTTTGGGAGGGGGTAGTGATCCGGTTCTGTTTGCATGTTCAGGCGCCTGTAATCCCCGCACGGACGGAGGGAGCCGTCTTTCTTCAGAACGATGTGTAAGGGTGACGACCATGGGCTGGAGGCCTTTTGGCAAAGGCCCATTTTCTCCATTTCGGCGAACGTCTGTTTGGCGGCTGCCAATCGTTCCGGTGCCAGACGTCTGAATTTTGCAAAGACTGGGGGTCCCGTCGTCTTGATATGGTGATAAATACCGTGCTTAGCAGGAACCGTGGGCGTTTGGCGAAGTTCTGGACGGAAAACTTCCGGGTACGACGTGAGGAGGTGGGCGTAGGCATCCGTGGGTGCGCTGATGTGGAGAGCGAGGTTAGAGGGGGCGGGTTGAAGAGGTGTCGACAAGTACGAGTCTGCGTTGACCAATCGTCGGTGGGCGACATCGACCAGAAGGTGGAAATGAGAGAGGAAATCCGCACCGAGGATTGGCATTGTGACGTCAGCAACGAGAAACTTCCAATTGAATTTACCGTTTCCGAACGATAATGTGAGGTTTTCGTAACCGTAGGTGGGTATCGCAGATCCGTTGGCAGCTACCAAGCGGACGTCGGCAGATGTAGACAGACTACGTTGTGCCTTGAAGAGTTTCCTTGGCAAAAGAGAACGACAAGCACCCGTGTCTACCAAAAATCGCACGCCCGTTCCTGCATCCTGTAAAAAGAAAAGATTAGAAACAAGGGAGGCCACCGCCACAAGGGATGGCCTACTTACACGTTTTTTGGCCACTGACGATCTTTGGCACATTTCTTCGCGGTTGCCCCGAATCTGAAGTGGTAGTAGCAAAACTGCGGTGGATGGGAGGTAGTAAGTGGCTGTAGAAGTCGTTCGTTGGGGCGCGAGC
>NC_090750.1:57337484-57347484 GCF_036898095.1 Palaemon carinicauda | reverse complement strand
CCACCTAGGCGAAAATAACTTCATTCTATTCGTACTACGACAAACCACCGAGAAATGCATCGCATATAAATATTTCAAAACCCTTCCAATAAAAAAAGGAGCAAATAATTTCAAATTCGATGCAAATACTACAGGCCGGACGAATGCCCAAAACCTTCATTGAAAACAATTGAATTTCCCGAATATGCCATGACTGAAGACCGAAACTTCATTATGCATATACCAGTGCCGACTGAATATTTGGTAAAGCGAGGAAGGAAATATATTTTCCATACCCCGTTATTGAGCTGGCTTTCGTCAATCAATATATCCGAAACTATGCGAGGGGAATTTCTGGAAATCTCTTTTGGAATATCTTATATTTATAATGAATGATTGCACAGAGAGAGAGAGAGAGAGAGAGAGAGAGAGAGAGAGAGAGAGAGAGAGAGAGAGAGAGAGAGAGAGAGAGAGAGAGAGAACAGGGATGATCACAAAAAAGAAATTAGAAACAATTATAATGACTGAATGCAGAGAAGAAGAAGAAGAAGAAAAAAGGATTGAATGAAAAAAAAATGGAAATTTACTAATTTCGTTTTTTCCTTTGTTGTTGTCCATCAAAAATCGTTTAAAAGGAATTAAAAAAAGGGTTTTTAGTTATGATGAAGACGGTTAATGAATAAAAAAAAAAAAAAAACACAGTACCTAGATTAGAAAGTCGCCAAAAGAGCTTGTTTAAAATGAATTTATTCAGACAATAAATTGACACCACATGATGTAAAAATGGTAAAATTGATATTTTTAGCCAATAAATTGACTTCAAATGAAAGGAAAATGGGTAAAATTAATATTTTCATCAAATAAATTGACACATCATGAAGAGAAAAAGGTAAAATTAATATTTTCAGCAAATAAATTGACTTCACAAGAGATGAAAATAGTAAAATTAATATTTTCAGCCACAGATTGACATCACATTGAATGCAAGTGACAAAATGAATATTTTCAGCCAATAAATTGACAACACATGAGATGAAAATAGTAAAATGAATATTTTCAGCCAATAGATTGACAAACACATGAAATGCAAATGCAAAATTAATATTTTGAGCCAATAAATTGACAACACATGGAATGAAAATGGTAAAATAAATATTTTCAGTCAATAAACTGACTTCACGTGAAATGCAAATGGCAAAATTAATATTTTCAGCCAATAAACTGACATCACACGAAATGAAAAAGGTAAAATCAATATTTTCAGCCAATAAATTGACTTGCAGAGGAAATCAACACTGAATATTAAAATAGAAAACGATTTTGGAAGATGGATGACCCCTGACATTTAACTACAAGTTTTCAGCCAATAAATTTACCTCACTTATAATGAAAATGCTAATTATAATATGATATATAAGTCCTCAAATCGGGAACTGTGAAGCGTGAATTAGATGATAAATGAAGAAGTATTGAATTAAAAGCTCAAGATAAGATGACTGGCGAAATCTAACAGAGGCCCTTTGCGTCAATAGGCATAAAAGGAGATGATGATAAAAATGATGATAAAAATGATGATGTTGATGAAAGTACACCAAAAAGGAAAATCAAGAGTGAAATATGAGCACTGGGGATAAAAGGTGAAATTTCTTTCGTCTAATACTTCACAAGACAACACCCGGGAGACATCATTAAACTTGTGAACAACTTTCCCGTGAAAGAAATGGCGAGGGTTTGGGAAACGTCACAAACCAACATTATTTTTGCAAATCTCTCTCTCTCTCTCTCTCTCTCTCTCTCTCTCTCTCTGCAAATACAGATAATGGCATGTAAGGAAAATAACACACTTTATGTATATTATAAACATGCATATATTTGCATATATATATACATATATATGTATATATATATATATATATATATATTATATATATATATATATATATATATATATATATATATATATATATATATATATATATATATATATATATATATATATATATATTATGTGTGTGTGCATATTGTATATAAATGTATATATATACATATTGTATATAAATGTATATATATATACATATTGTTTATATATATAAATATACACACACACACACACACATATATATATATATATATATATATATATATATATATATATATATATATATTATATATATATATATATATATATATATATATATATGTATATATAACGGATTTTGAACGAAGCGAAAAATCTATTTTTGGGTGAGATGGCCATGTCGTCCTGATGGAAGTTCCTATAGGGTAGCTTCCTAGGGTATATTACAACTACGGCGATATTCCCAGAGAATTTACCTTAAGGTACCAGAATTCTAACTCCTGGAGCGAGTATCCCTCGTGAAAGGGATATCGCGACATATCAGAGGACGTATTCTAGACACGTCACATGGCAATCTACATCCTGGACAGAGATTTCGTCTCGTAGGAGGTGATTGGCGAGATACGA
Source organism: Palaemon carinicauda (assembly GCF_036898095.1). Lineage (NCBI taxonomy): Eukaryota > Metazoa > Arthropoda > Malacostraca > Decapoda > Palaemonidae > Palaemon > Palaemon carinicauda. The sequence continues at coordinate 57,345,020 of NC_090750.1, read as the reverse complement.
ATTCGGGAAAGAAAAAGGGGAGCCGCTCCCAAGGCTTCCCTATCCCCCGATTCGTATGCGTGCCTGGCGGCAATCCTGGCGCCATCTGTATTCCTTGTAGCGTACACGAGGTGCTACAGATACTGTATGTAGGGAGGGGTCCTACAGCCCTTTCTTAGAAAGGCAAGGGCGGGGTCCATCAGGACGACATGGCCATCTCACCCAAAAATAGATTTTTAGCTTCGCTCAAAATCCGTTTTTTTGGGCTCAAGCCATGTCGTCCTGATGGAAGTGTACCAGAGCATTACTGTATCTGTGGATCCTCAGAACGTGCCGTACTCCCCGGAGGTAATTTTTTTCCCGGTCGACTAGACCTAGAGACCTAAGATGTTACCGTTATACATCTTTTCAACTAACTATAAACTATGTTAGAGCTTCCTGCCCCCTACAGGGAAGAGTCCTACTAGACTCTGGAAAAGTCTCGAAGAGTACATATATCTATGTATGAATACCAGGCAAGCTAATATAGTGGTCTCGCCCTATATTAAGTAAAGCATAGTTTGTAAAGAACCACTGCGTCAATATGAAATATCGACGAGTTCTCCGCACAATACTTGTATTGGACAAAGGTTTTATATCCGCATAGGAGGAAAACCAATGCAACATAGCTTGCATAATGGAACAATTCTATTAGAATTATCCCAGATAAGGTACATAGAATGAATGCTCAATTATACCAATAAATTGACACAGGTGAAGGAGACGCAAGGTTCTCAAGAACCAGATTATTGACAGGCAATAAATAGACTGGTTAACCACAATTATATATATATATACATAAGAAGAGGATAGCCCAAAACTTTAAGCATAAGTATGATAGTAAACAGAGCTTGTTTGTCTGAAGGAAAAAAAAATTAGATGCCACTTTTAAGATACCGAGGTATCAAAGTCATAAAAGCCTGTATTACAAATCAATGACATTAGCGTTAGAAACGCTCGGCACACATGTCTGCACTTATGCTAGGTTCACCTTCGGAAATGGAACAGTCTGGATGGGCAACACAGTGCACTCACTTAGTTTGTAGTACAGTATGTAACTACACACTCACCCTGGAATTAATCGTCCCAATTAAGACCACTGTTCCTCGCAGAGTTAAACAGTAGGGTTAACACCGCGACCCACTGCTACCACAGATCTCTTTTAGTTCCTCTACTTGCTTCGCATAGTGGCGAAAGAACACTCTGGAAGACTTCCAGCCAGTGTATGAACGTAGATGTTCAAAATCCATATAATTAAAGAAATTTAAGAATGAGGCAACTTTCCTCGGATCGTGACCTGCGGGTGTATTGTCAGGATCCGCTCTGCGAATAAAATAAGTGATTTTCGCTCTGAGTTGATTCAGAGATAAATTTGAGCCTGATGTTTCTCCCCTGAATAGTTGACCACCCTTGAAGTCTGAAGTTCTATGAAGATAGACCTTTAGGCATTCTACTGGACATAGAGATGCATCTTCTTTCAGAGGGCAGATTCTCCAGGGACCCCCACCTGTTGGCGGGTAACTCATTCTTGGCGAGAAACGTAGGATCCGGAAACAGGTTCAGTTCTCCCCCATCCAGGAACTGAACACGACCTGCCTCTCTCGAGAGGCTACAATCTCACTAACCCTGGCCCCGGACGCGAGTGCAAAATAGGAAAATAACTTTTTGTGTCAAATCATTTAACGCACACTCTTCATTGCTCAACAGAGAAGCGAAATGAAGAACTTGTCTAAAGACCATGAAATGGGCTTTGGAGGTGCTGAAGGTCTGAGCCTAGCACAGGCTTTCGGGACTTTATTAAAGATCTCGTTACCTAGGTCGACCTGGAAGGCATATAGAATGGGTCTTGTCAAAGCAGACTTACACGCTGATATTGCCTTCTAGTAGATTTGCACTTATATTCCTCAAGGAAGTCTACACTGGCTTTCGAAATCCCGAAACGCTTTCTCACCGCTAGGGAGAGAAAATCATGAGCTGCAGGGTCCGGGTTTCTCTGTAATGAAGCGCAGACAGTTGACTTCTGGACTCGCTGGGTCAGAACTGGATCTGGTAGTGGTACAAACTTCAGCTACAGTTCCAATGCCAGGAGGAACCACACGCTGTTCGGCCACTTGTGGGCCACTATTGCCGCTACCCTTTGAAGGATCTCAGTTTGTTGAGGACCCTCAACAGAAGGTTGTGAGGAGGGAACAGATAAATCTTGGACCATCTGTTCCAGTCGAGGGACATCGCGTCCTCTGCTTCCGCTAAGGGGTCCTCGTACGGGGCACGTACAGGGGCAACTTCTTGTTGTCTTTCGTCGCAAAGAGGTCTATCTGCAGTTCTGGGACTGAATCAGAATGAAGGAGAATAATCCTGCGTCTAAGGACCATTCCGACTCTATCGGTGTGAACCTGGATAGAGCGTCCGCTGTCACATTGCGGACTCCTTGAAGGTGAACTGCCGACAGGTACCACTTCTTCTTTTCCGCCAATCGGAAGACGGCCAACATCACCTGGTTGAGAGGTGGTGACCTGGATCCTTGTCGATTCAAGTATCTCACAACTACCTCGCTGTCTATCACCACCTTATGTGGATCGAGTGACGCGGGGAGACTTTCTTTAAGGTAAGGAGCACTGCCCTAGCTTCTAGAAAGTTTTATGTTAAAGGTCTTGAATAGCCTGGACCAAGTCCCCTGGACTTTTTTCCGATGAGAGTGACCTCCCCATCCCTCCTTCGAGTCGTCTGAGTGAATCGTCACCGACGGGGGATGTGGCTGAAGAAGAACCGACTTCTTTAGATGTCTGGCTTGGGACCAAGGCCTGAGAAGAGTACTTAGCTGAAGCGGCTGGTCTTCTCAGATCTCTTCACGCGTTTGATGCATAACTTCTCTAAACTCCGATTGCATCCTTTAGCTGTGCTCTTAGCACTGGGTCTGTCACCGAAACAAACTGGAGAGAGCGCAGTACTCTCTCCTGCTCGTGTCTTGATATCCTTTCGGAATCTTGAAGTCTCTTGACAGAACCCGCTATCTCCTTCCTTTTCTTCGCCCGGGTGGAGAAACGGTGTGACAAAAGGTCCCAGTGGATTCCAAGCCACTGGAACTTTTGAGATGGAGAAAGTCGAGACTTTTTCTGTTGATCTTGAAGCCTAGGTACTCTAGGAACTGGATCACTTGACTGGAAGCTTGCAAGCATTCTGTCTCGGATGCTGCCCACACCAACCAGTCGTCCAGGTAGGCTACTACCTGAATTCCCTTTAGGCGTAATTGTTTGAGAGCTACGCTCGCAAGCTTCGTAAAAATCCTTGGGGCTATGTTTAGCCCGAATGGCATGGCTCCGAAGGCGTATAGTCTTCGTTGTAGCCTGAACCCTAGGTAGGTGGAGAGTCGATGGCTAATTGGGATGTGCCAATAGGCGTCTGACAAGTCTATAGAGACAGAATATGCCCTCTTGGGCAGTAAGGTCCTTATGTGTTGCAGTGTTAGCATTTTGAATTTGCAATTCACTATGAACTTGTTGAGTGGCGACAAGTCCAGAATGACTCTGAGCTTTTCCGAGTCTTTCTTGGGAACACAAAACAGCCTCCCTTAGAAATTGATGGGCTTCACCCTTCGGATCACCTTTTTTTCTCTAACAGTTCTTGAACGTACTCCTCCATAACGGGAGTGGAGTGTTGGAAAAACCGAAGGCACTTGGGTGGAGTGCTGTACCAGCTCCCGCCCAGTCCATTCTTGAGTAGGCTGTGGGCCCAGGGATCGAAGGTCCACCGATCCCGAAATTTCAGAAGTCTCCCTCCAACCGGTATCACCTCACTTGGACTGCCGTCATGAGGTCTTACCTTCCTGACCACGACCACCCCTGAATCCCCTTCCCCTTGAGGGGCGTCTAGACGAGCCTTTGGCTGCTCCTCTAGGCTTTGCTCGAAAGGAAGTAGACTGCTTTTCGAACGCTGGGGTGAATGCCGTGGATTGTGTCGACACGGCCTGGGGTACCCACTGGAAGGTGGTCGGGGTTTGTGCCACGATCTGGGGCACTGGGGGCAATGGCAATTGCAGTTGCTGTTGCTGTCTAAGAGGCTTGGCTGGCCGAGACGGTAGCCTAGTCCTCATAGTCTTCCTCTTTGGTTGAGGACCCTCATCCGGGGAAGACTTTCTTTTGATAGCCAGGCCCCACTTCTGGAGAAGGTTTCTATTCTCCAAGGCGGCCTTATTAACAACTTCTTTGACCAAGTCGGTAAGGAAAAGGTCTTTTCCCCAAATGTTGGAGGAGATTACTTTCTTTGGCTCGTGCCTCACCGTAGCCGAGGTAAACACGAACTCCCTACAAGCTCTCCTTGCCTTGACGAAGCCATAAAGGTCCTTCGTCACTGTGGCCAGATGAGGCTTAGCCACTACCATGAACATTTCATGGACCTTGGGGTCACTTGCCATCGTCTCGAGAGTAGTCTGAAGAGACATTGAGGCAGTCAGTCTTTCTTTTGTATCGAACTCACTTCGCAAAAGAAAGTCAAACAGCTTAGGGAGGTCCTTGCCGAACTGACGTCCGGCAATATCAGCCTCCAACTTTCCCACTGAGAACATAAGATGGACGTCCTTCCAGTCTTTGTGGTCCATAGGCAGGGCCAGCGACAAGGGTTTACACTCCTCTCGGGAGGGGCAAGATTGCTTTTGGTACAGCCAGAAACCCTTTCTGTAAAAAGGGGAAGGCTCTAGTAGGCGAGGACACAAAGGAAGGGAGCTTCCTATTCAATGTGGCTACCTTTGAGTTAGAGAAGCCCCTCTCTTTCATCGAGGATGAAAGTAGAGCTTGAGCCTTAGCATGGTCCATCACTATGACCTCCTTCGGCTCTGTCTCCTCCTTTGAAGCTGGTTCCTTCCTCAGCCGGACATAACAGTCCGGATTTGATGCCTTGCTGGGCCAGAATTCCACCCTCCAGGGGAACTGAGCCCAGCTTATCCGAGATGACGATCTTTCCAGTCGTCATGGGCATGTGCTCAGCATACCTCCATGGGTTAGCATCTGAGCACAAGGGAAGGTCTTTCACATTGAGCTTTTTCTGGGGCCCATGTGATTCTGCAAGGCACTGCATTCGCAGTTCCATTGCAGCCGCCTTCTCCTGATTCTCCTTCTGCATTTGTTGGATCATTCCAACAATAGAAGAGAGGGCCTGTCCTAGCTCTACTGGGAGACCGGCCGATGTAGAGGGGCTTGAACTTCATCCTGAGCTTCTGCCAGGAGGTCTTCCTCCTGACACCCGTCCACATCAGACATCCTGTCATCTAGCTGGATGTCTTGCATCGCGACCGCGACTTCAGCATCCACCTGGATCTGAACTTAGGGGATCTCCTCTTGAGGCTGGGGAATCACTGCATCAGCTGATGCCTTAGGGAAAGGATACGCCCTCATCTTCTCACTTGGAAGATAAGGGCCAGAAGTGTTCTTTTGGAAGCCCCTTACCCAGGTACGAAGCTTCTTCCTAGCTATTTAAATGTCTCAGTAATCAGGTTAGTGCACACAGTACATACCTGAGGGTCCCAATACCGGAGATCATCCTTGGAGACAGCGTATGCTGCGTGTCTCCTACAAAACTCATGTCCGCAGAGGTTCTTGCTGCTGACATTGCAGAAAGCACTTCCCCACTTCGGAGTGTCCTTCTGTAAAGAGGAGAAATTTCCATGAGTATCAAGTGAACTATGTATCACTGGATATGCATAGTATAGCATAACAATTCAGAAAGGAAAGACACACACTTGTGTTTCCTTCACAACCCATTGCTGCAGCCTTCCAGATAATAAAATCAAAATGGTTTATCTCTTCTAGAGTAACCAATGCAAGGTTTCCAGAGGAAACAGGTGGAGCTCACACCTAAGCAATGATTTAAAAATCCTGGATAATAGACAGGGAAGAACTCAGCTTCCTATCTGAGGGCAACAGCAAAGGGATGTGCAAGAAAACACAATAGTGTTAGAAGATACAGTGCTGTACCAAAACCCTTACTATAGTTTTCTTCTTACTGTATATGCTATACAGAAGAATACTAGTACAGTATAGGGGGATGTGTGCCGGCCTGCCTTTGCCGGCCGGCACACACCCCAACTAGCTTTAAAGTATACTACTTAACAGCTATAGGGCGGCAGCACTCTGGTTCAAATGGCTTTGCCGGTCGGCAGCAACTGCCGGCCGGTAACAGCCAGTGTTGGCCGGCAATGGCTGCCGGCCAGCAACTACACAAGGTATTACCCAGCTGCCGACCACACTCTTGGTGACCGGCAGACAAGGGCTGACATAAGCCGGCCGGCAAAGGTACAAGACCGATGCCAGCCGGCAGCAAAAGAACCAGAGGACTACACCTGCCCGGCTGCCGGCCTCATAGGCCGGCAGCCGGGTCAGGTACAGCACTAGAAGAAAAATAGAATGGATGCCGGGATAAGAGTGTACACAACCTCCACGCCCGGCAACCGAAAGAGTGCATATAAGGAAGGGGAGAAACTAATTCAGGCTTCCTGACCAATGCCGTCTGGCTCTACAGGCAGGCATGGATGAGGGACCAAGAGAGGTCCGGGCAGCACTCAAAAACATAAGACCCTTGCCAGCCAGCAGCTCTGCCGGCCGGCAAGGGGCTGAGTCAATTCCACATCCTAACCTATACTAGGTCCAGAAGTAGAACGACGTACAGTACAGTAAGCCCCCTGCCAGCCAGCTCTGCCGGCCGGCAAGGGGCTGTGAAGAAAGAGGGGGAAGGGACAAGAGGGTCCTGCCAACCTTGCTTTAGTGACAGATCACCCGCAGCCAAGAAACTTATCTTAGCCTAAGGGAGATCTAAGGGGAAAGGCCAGCAATACTTGCCAGCTTCCAGAGCACCAAAGCAAGGAAGGCATTGCTACTCCCAAGGGAAGAACTTATCCTCCCCCGAGAACAGCAACAGGACTAGTCTGGTAGATCACAAAAGAAGGAATCATATCCACAGAAACCTTCGGTAGTGACCTAAGGGAGCAAAGCTCCCTTTGTATGTGTTAGGTCAGCGAGGGGGACTCAGCCCCAAGCCAGACAACACAGACTCAGACTAAAAACTCTGTTGTTCTGTCCCTCTTGAACCATAACTACAGGAACAGGAAGGTACAGTAACACCCTAGTATAGTTTTATCGAAAATAAATTCGGAAAAAACCACTTAGGGATAAGCCCAAGGCTTAAACAGAGGGAAAGGGATTGCATACCTTCTCCGAAGAAAAGAAAGCAACCGGGGAGTATGATAAAGTATACTAAGGCTCCATAAGCAACTAGCCTAGGCACCAAGAGAATCGATTACCTAATTCACCGAAACTCACTCATATACTATCTTGGAAATATTCCACACAGTCTAAAATGTATAAAATATAGCCTAAAGCTTCAATAAAATTTTAATTACACTCGGAAAAACCATAATCATGCATGAAGTACTAGGACCAAACGACTAGGCTTCATGGCCTAGCGTAGGCCAGAATGGCGAATACTTTGCCAAATAATACTAAGCACGAAAGGAAATCCTATGTAATGCTA
>NC_090750.1:57319984-57332484 GCF_036898095.1 Palaemon carinicauda | reverse complement strand
TTCTTTTTATTTTGGTCGTTACTTTAACTATATACTTGCATCAGACTTATTTAACCTATTACTTCATTGTGATGCCTAAGATGTAGGCAGTTTATCACTATATTGTGACGCTTAAGATGTAGGCAGTTTATCACTACATTGTGACGCCTAAGGTGTAGGCAGTTTATCACTATATTATGACGCCTCGGATGTAGGCAGCTTAGCACTATATTGTGATGCCTCAGATGTAGGCAGTTTAGCACTATTGTGACGCCCTCGGATGTAGGCAGTTTAGCGCTATATTGTGACGCCTCAGATGTAGGCAGTTTAGCGCTATATTGTGACGCCTCAGATGTAGGCAGTTTATCACTATATTGTGACGCCTAAGATGTAGGCAGATTATTACTATATCGTGACGCATCAGATGTAGGCAATTTATCACATTGTGAAGCCTCGGATGTAGGCAATCTTATCAATATATTGCGACGCCTCATAAGAAATTTACCGCTATATTGCGACGCTTCAGACACAGGAAATTTACCGCTATATTGTGACTTCTCAGATTTAATAGTTATATTGTGACGCCTCTGGTGTTGGGAAATTATAAGTTGTGACACCTCAGTAGTAGGTTTGGAGTAATTTTGAAGTTTTTAGCGATGATACAGCGATTTTTTTTGTTTTTATCATTAAAAGTGTGGCTGGAACCTTGACAGCAAATGAATCTTAAAAATTAAACATGAAAGAGCAGGAGGCAGTCGACAGAATTATGTAAAGTACTTTGACAATGTTTGAACATTGTTCCAGATAACAAATTTTTTTCGATTTTAATGAAAGTAGGTAGCAAAAAGCCAGATTTAGAAATCATAGAAAACCAAAGAATTTAAACTTGTACTGAATACACTGTTCAGGTCATCAATGTATGTTAGCCCAGAAAGAGTACAAAAGAGTGGATTTTTTGAAGTGTTGTCAACTAACATGGATGAATGGTCAATTCTTGCTTACATTTTTCAGTGTTATGGACCTGTGAGAGTTATTCTTTCTGTCGACTGTTTTGCCACTTTTAAAAATATGTTGAGGTTTTTAATCTCTAATATTGGTGTCCCGGCACAGAGGGAATTGATGTTTTAACTTGAAGTTTGGTGCTTTATACCAAAGGTTATTAATAAAATGGAGGTAAAAATTCTTCACTTAAGTAGAATATTCCAGAGTGAAAGTCCTCTCCATCTTGACTTTTGATATTATCGAGGGAAACTTTATTGTTGAACTTTGAGTGTTTACGTAACAAAAGGTTTAAATTTTCGCTGAAATTTAACTTTGATATGGAAGGTAAAGTTTTTTTGAAATTATAAGCATATATGTACAATGTTTTATTTTTGGAATCTGCTTTCCAGGATCGTGAATGCAATGAAATGCCAGCAGTTGTCTTTGACGGTGGGATCTAATTTGGACAGGAAATTGGGGGACCTCAGTTGTCATGGGCATCTTCTATCATCGATGAATGACAGCACCGACAAGGCCTACAAACTTGTCTTTCAACAAAGAGAAACTCACAATAATGGTCACGAGCAAAGCGAAATCCCATTGTATGTTGCTTTATTTATCACGCTTTTATTAGATTCCGGTGCTTTAGTAATCTCCAGTGATCAAGCCATTTATGTCATAACGCGCATGCATGAAATGAGGGGTTACATAGATGCAACGGAAAATTCACTTATTAAATCTTTACAAGCACCTGTGAAGCATTAAGCTGGTAGATCGGTGCACACAAAGGATCTTTTTGATAATCAGGTGTTGCAGAAACTGCGCGGTTTATATTTTCCTATATTGAAAAACTTCTTTATTATTTTGATAGATCATTAAAGTTTTCTTATCTGAGATTTGGGGAATTAAGTTTATTGTAATTTGAAGATTTCTTAGTTGAACAGAAAAAAATGAAAAATCGCCAATACTGTGAAGTTTTTGATTTCGGAAGTTGTCACAAATGCTTTTCCATATTTGATGTATTTTGCATGATACAGAGGAAGCTGGAATGATTGTCCTTTGATCGATTTATCTTTTAAGAAGTTTTTTAAAAGCTCCTCTAATGTAACCAAACAGAATTTTTTGTTAAAACTGTGGCTACAAGTTCAAACATTGCAAACGATAACGTCAATGATAGGTGTCTTCATAGACATGAGTGTTGGTAGTCTGTTTTAAGTAAACATGTTTGTCAAAGGCTTCAAAAAGAGGTTAAATGTGTAAATCATTCAATAGGAACATTTATTTCTTTCTCTCCATTTCTTTCCTTCTCTCCCTTTCTTTGGTATTATATAGGGTCAACCGGCACGGTGCGCTATAATGCAATTTAATGTTTTATTATGTTTATACCTGTAGAGAATGCGAAGTGAAGTGAGGACTAGAATTTTTTCGCGTTACGAAGTATAGCGAAAAATAATTGTCCTAACGACATGTAAGCAGATCTTAAGTGTCTTGTTACTTAAGTTCAGTTGTTATGTAGGCAGTGGCCAATGAGAATTTAGTGTTGGGTGAAACGTATTCGATGTTTGAAGAGGTATTTAGCAAGTGGTCACTTTCTAGCGCACGCTAGCCCGAGCAAGTCGAATTTATTATTAATATTATTATCATTATTATTTATTAGTAGTACAAGAGTGAGGTCCCACCACTCAAATTTGGCTTACTCGGCATTATTGCCGTGGATACACAGGTTTCCATAGTTTTTTCAAAACTTGAGATTTTGTTTTTTATCTATGGTTTTTCCTGGGCGGCAGAGGAGGCTTATATGTTAATTTGAAAGTTTGTTCATTTTGTTTTAAATATGCACTGCTATATCAGTACAGAAGTTTGTAGAAGTTATTAGAATATGTGATGTTACATCTATATTGTTTTCTAAAAGTATGATTCATTGGAAAAATAAACCTGGCGTCAACCGGCACGGTGCGCTATAATGCTAGGGTCAACCGGCACGGTGCGCTATAATGCAATTTAATGTTTTATTATGTTTATACCTGTAGAGAATGCGAAGTGAAGTGAGGACTCGGAGTTGGTAAGCGGACGATCCGCTCTCAATTGCCAGTGGTGATTAAACTTGTTCCAGGAACGATTTTCAGTGATGGGGATCTCTGGAAGATTAGGGAGACTGGAACACGAATTTCAAGATCTATATTTATTTCATCAATATATTCGGGAAACATAAGTCGTGGTATGACAATGAGGCAGTGTCTTAACAGATTTTGTTGATTTGAGAACAAATTATTGTAATTATTCTTATTAGAAGCTAAGTTATAACCCTAGTTGGAAAAGCAAGATGTTCTAGGCCCAAGGGATCGAACAGGGACAAATAGCCCAGTGAGGAAATGATAAAAGGAAATAAAAAATCTACGAGAGAATTATTGAACAACGACAATAAAATATTTTAAGAACAGTAACATAATTAAAGTAATCTTTAATCTAATAAAACTTAAAAAAAACTCAAGAGGAAGAGAAATAAGATGAAATATTGTGCCTGAGTGTACCCTCAAGCAAGAGAAATTTAATCATAGAGAGTGGAAGGCCTTGGTACAGAGGCTATAACACTACCCAAGACTAGTGAATAATGGTTTGATTTTCCGGAATTAAAATAAAAGACAGGGTTAGGTATGAAACTATAAGAGAGAATACTCGAATGCCACATGTGGATGAGATCATAGTGAGCGGTAGATGAAGATGGTTTGGGCATGCTCTTCGCACTCCCCAGGAGAGATTAGTTGGGCTCCACAAGGCACTAGAAGAGTTAGAAGACTCAGGCCTACATGGCTGAGGACTATGAATCATGAAGTAGGAGATGATGAATGGAGAAGTATGGATTTAAAAGCTCAAGATAGAGATGAAAGGCAAAATCTAACCGAGTCCCTTTGTGTCAATAGGCGCAGGAGATAATGGTGATTATGATAATGATGATGATGATGATAATTTGGACAAACTTATGAATACTGGTTGTGGTGGCCTATTGGATACATCCCTGTCTGTCATTCACCTGACTGGAGTTTGAGTTTCGCTCATGCTCGATAGTTTTTTATAGTGTCTGCAACCTCACCATCCTTTTAATCTAAAGATAGAGGGTTTGTGGGAGCCTATAGTTCTACCTTCTGAGTCGTCAGCAGTCATTGCCTGGTCCTCCTTGGTCCTAGTAGACTTGGGCACTGAGTCTCTAGGGCATTGTCCTGGTAACTAGGGCATTATCCTGGTAAATAGGGCATTGTTAATGTCCCTTTAACCTGCCATTCACGATAGGACTTTAAACCTTTAAGACCTTTTAAATAATCAAAGAATGACGCGAAAGAAAATCGTAAATAGAAATAACAAAATAGACTAAAGCCAGTTAAAAGGGGTAAGCACTGAGTAGGACAATTTGGTGACAAATGAATTGGCAAAAGTAGAATATTTCACAAGCAAGACTTTATTATATTTCTATCACCAGATATGAAAATTTCTCTTTGAGTTAATAATAATAATAATAATAATAATAATAATAATAATAATAATAATAATAATAACAATAATAATCTAAATTTTCAATTCAAATTTTCAGTAAGGAACTTCCTCTGAGTTTTTAGAAACCGATATTATTTCCATGAATGCAATGTTCCTTTCCTCTCGTAATACACTGCCTGGCCAAGCTTACTACTCACTGTACGAATAAATTGTTTACGAAATTCAATCCCAGATATATAGATATGAAAGTCAGAAACTGACGTATTTCGGGATTTTATGTTATTGCTAAATAGTTGAGTGATGAATGTGTGTCAAACTCACGGATTAGAGTAGTTTATCGGAAAGCTCACAATGAGATTAACGGAATTAGCGTGGCCTGTCTGTGAGTGTGAAGCCCAAAATACTGTATTTGATGGTCTCACTACATGCATATATATATATATATATATATATATATATATATATATATATATATATATATATATATATATACATATATATATATATGTATATATATATATATGTATATATATATATGTATATATATGTATATATATATATATATATGTATATATATATATATGTATATATATATATGTATATATATGTATATATATATATATATATATATATATATATATATATATATATATATATATATATATATATATGTGTATATATATATATATATATATATATATATATATATATATATATATATATATATATATATATATATATATATATATATATATATATTCAAATAAGCCATATATATTTGTTGATACATTAATGTCTGGATTCTCTTAACGACCTCGGGAGGCGAAATCACACAAAGACAAGAGCTTGTGTCCGGCCGGGAATCGAACCCTGGTCGGCAAGCTTGTATAGACAGTGACTAAACCACGTGGCCAAGTGGTTTAGTCACTGTCTATACAAGCTTGCCGACCAGGGTTCGATTCCCGGCCGGACACAAGCTCTTGTCTTTGTGTGATTTCACCTGGGGCTCTGATCCCGAGGTCGTTAAGAGAATCCAGACATTAATGTATCAAAAATATATATGGCTCATTTGAATATGAAAAACACGTCTAAATGTGCAAAATTTATCATATATATGTAGATATATGTGTATATATATATATATATATATATATATATATATATATATATATATATATATATATATATATATATATATATATATATATATATATATATATATATATATATATATATATATATGGGCTTTTACGTGTGTATATGGAAATAAATATAAAAAAATACTAGTAAAACGAAATTACCGATGATAGAAATTTCCAAAACATTAAAAATGACAGAAAATATAAACTAATTGACCAAAAATACGTCATAACCAAAATAATATCTAAACTGCTTCCTCAACGTATCTCTTGCTTTCCTTAGATATACGATAATCACTTCAACCAATTATAAATGATTCAATTGTAGATATCCCACAAATATCATACATCTTTTATATATTGTACAGTAAAAAATATTTTTTATTTCCTCCCTGTAACATATTTTCCCTTGTAGAAAATATTTTTTATTCCCTCCCTATAACCTATTTCCCATCGAGGTCTTATTTCAAGACTACAGGAACGGTAAATTTCTAGCAATATTGCATTGCAAATTCCACTACTAAAGACATGGGAGCATTGCTGCAGTAATAATTCTTCGGGTGTCTATCGGTATGCAGTGGCCTTTTGCAATTCTAATTGTCTTTTTCATTTCCACTCTATAAAATTGTCGACGAGAAGAGAGAGGAGACTGAATGAATATATTTTACCACAACGATATGTTGAAGGAATGGTGGACTAACTTAGGTCTTTTTTTGCTTGAGGGAAAAGAAATTGAATTCATATTAGTGGGACTTTCACAATTGAGAAAATAGAATTTTGCTTGAGGGTTCACTCTGGCACACTCTTCTGTTTTATTTCTCTTCCTCTTGTATTGTTAAAGTTTTTATAGTTTATAAAGGAGATACTCATTTCAATGTTACCGTTCTTAAAATATTTTATTTTTACTCGTTTCCTTTCCTCACTGGGCTACTTACCCTATTGGGGCCTATGGGCTACTTTCCCTATTGGGGCCCCTGGGCTTATAGTATCCTGTTTTTCCAAATAGGGTTGTAGCTTGGCAATTGATGATAATAAGGATGATGATCAGTTCTTTATTTTGGGCGAGGAAAAGGGAATTGAATTAAGATCAACACGAGTGCGAGAATCGAGAAAGAAAGAAAGAAAAAATAAAAATAGAATTCGGTCGTAAAAATATAGTTTGATATAATTTTGAGGAAAGTTATAATAAATCATTGCTAGACTTCGATATATCTGTATATTATTGCTGGTAATTGAGGCATTAATAATAGAAAAATGTAATTTGATGAAAGCAATTAGAAATCGTTGCTTGGTTTTAGTATATCTGTATATTAGAGCTGGTAATAAGGTATTATTGATAGAAAAATATCATTACGGTTTTTATTATTTTTTTCGATGTCCTAATTAAATTACTTAATGGCATGAATAGATTTGTCAACTGGTAAATCTATGTACCACTCGAAATAAATTGCTTTGCAGTAAAGTAATTCTGTCATAAACGTAAGTTCAGGTTCGCAGGCCATATTTCAAAGTATGCCATTGATTTTCCTTTAACTGAAGTCGTATGATTTCCATTTTACTTCTAAGGCGAATTCTTTTTAATGAAACCTTATTTCTTTCTGATTTATAAGTTAAACTAGAAGTGAAGATTGGCCGAGTCCCTTATCTTCTATTTATTACAGTTGCTTTTTTTTTTTTTTTTTTTAATAAAGGCTTAAGATCGAAGAAGTTTCACTTTACTCTTAGAAGAATTCTTTAAGTGAGTTCTTCTTATCTCCTCACCAGCAAAACGAAAAGTGAAAATTAGTAGTTTCTTACCCACTGTTTATTACAGTTGCTAGCTTCTCTCAAAGGCTTGAGATCGAACGAGTTTCACTTTACTCTTAGAAAGATTCTTTAAGTGAGTTCTTCTTACCTCTTCACCAGCAGAACGAAAAGTGAAAATTAGCAGTTTCTTAACCACTGTTTATTACAGTTGCTAGCTTCTCTCAAAGGCTTGAGATCGAACGAGTTTCACTTTACTCTTAGAAAGATTCTTTAAGTGAGTTCTTCTTACCTCCTCACCAGCAGAACGAAAAGTGAAAATTAGCAGTTTCTTACCCACTGTTTATTACAGTTGCTAGCTTCTCTCAAAGGCTTGAGATCGAACGAGTTTCACTTTACTCTTAGAAAGATTCTTTAAGTGAGTTCTTCTTACCTCCTCACCAGCAGAACGAAAAGTGAAAATTAGCAGTTTCTTACCCACTGTTTATTACAGTTGCTAGCTTCTCTCAAAGGTTTGAGATCGAACGAGTTTCACTTTACTCTTAGAAAGATTCTTTAAGTGAGTTCTTCTTACCTCCTCACCAGCAGAACGAAAAGTGAAAATTAGCAGTTTCTTACCCACTGTTTATTACAGTTGCTAGCTTCTCTCAAAGGCTTGAGATCGAACGAGTTTCACTTTACTCTTAGAAAGATTCTTTAAGTGAGTTCTTCTTACCTCTTCACCAGCAGAACGAAAAGTGAAAATTAGCAGTTTCTTACCCACTGTTTATTACAGTTGCTAGCTTCTCTCAAAGGCTTGAGATCGAACGAGTTTCACTTTACTCTTAGAAAGATTCTTTAAGTGAGTTCTTCTTACCTCCTCACCAGCAGAACGAAAAGTGAAAATTAGCAGTTTCTTACCCACTGTTTATTACAGTTGCTAGCTTCTCTCAAAGGCTTGAGATCGAACGAGTTTCACTTTACTCTTAGAAAGATTCTTTAAGTGAGTTCTTCTTACCTCCTCACCAGCAGAACGAAAAGTGAAAATTAGCAGTTTCTTACCCACTGTTTATTACAGTTGCTAGCTTCTCTCAAAGGCTTGAGATCGAACGAGTTTCACTTTACTCTCAGAAAGATTCTTTAAGTGAGTTCTTCTTACCTCCTCACCAGCAGAACGAAAAGTGAAAATTAGCAGTTTCTTACCCACTGTTTATTACAGTTGCTAGCTTCTCTCAAAGGCTTGAGATCGAACGAGTTTCACTTTACTCTTAGAAAGATTATTTAAGTGAGTTCTTCTTACCTCCTCACCAGCAGAACGAAAAGTGAAAATTAGCAGTTTCTTACCCACTGTTTATTACAGTTGCTAGCTTCTCTCAAAGGCTTGAGATCGTAAGAGTTTCACTTTACTCTTAGAAAGATTATTTAAGTGAGTTCTTCTTACCTCCTCACCAGCAGAACGAAAAGTGAAAATTAGCAGTTTCTTACCCACTGTTTATTACAGTTGCTAGCTTCTCTCAAAGGCTTGAGATCGTAAGAGTTTCACTTTACTCTTAGAAAGATTCTTTAAGTGAGTTCTTCTTACCTCCTCACCAGCAGAACGAAAAGTGAAAATTAGCAGTTTCTTACCCACTGTTTATTACAGTTGCTAGCTTCTCTCAAAGGCTTGAGATCGAACGAGTTTCACTTTACTCTTAGAAAGATTATTTAAGTGAGTTCTTCTTACCTCCTCACCAGCAGAACGAAAAGTGAAAATTAGCAGTTTCTTACCCACTGTTTATTACAGTTGCTAGCTTCTCTCAAAGGTTTGAGATCGAACGAGTTTCACTTTACTCTTAGAAAGATTCTTTAAGTGAGTTCTTCTTACCTCCTCACCAGCAGAACGAAAAGTGAAAATTAGCAGTTTCTTACCCACTGTTTATTACAGTTGCTAGCTTCTCTCAAAGGCTTGAGATCGAACGAGTTTCACTTTACTCTTAGAAAGATTCTTTAAGTGAGTTCTTCTTACCTCTTCACCAGCAGAACGAAAAGTGAAAATTAGCAGTTTCTTACCCACTGTTTATTACAGTTGCTAGCTTCTCTCAAAGGCTTGAGATCGAACGAGTTTCACTTTACTCTTAGAAAGATTCTTTAAGTGAGTTCTTCTTACCTCCTCACCAGCAGAACGAAAAGTGAAAATTAGCAGTTTCTTACCCACTGTTTATTACAGTTGCTAGCTTCTCTCAAAGGCTTGAGATCGAACGAGTTTCACTTTACTCTTAGAAAGATTCTTTAAGTGAGTTCTTCTTACCTCCTCACCAGCAGAACGAAAAGTGAAAATTAGCAGTTTCTTACCCACTGTTTATTACAGTTGCTAGCTTCTCTCAAAGGTTTGAGATCGAACGAGTTTCACTTTACTCTTAGAAAGATTCTTTAAGTGAGTTCTTCTTACCTCCTCACCAGCAGAACGAAAAGTGAAAATTAGCAGTTTCTTACCCACTGTTTATTACAGTTGCTAGCTTCTCTCAAAGGCTTGAGATCGAACGAGTTTCACTTTACTCTTAGAAAGATTCTTTAAGTGAGTTCTTCTTACCTCTTCACCAGCAGAACGAAAAGTGAAAATTAGCAGTTTCTTACCCACTGTTTATTACAGTTGCTAGCTTCTCTCAAAGGCTTGAGATCGAACGAGTTTCACTTTACTCTTAGAAAGATTCTTTAAGTGAGTTCTTCTTACCTCCTCACCAGCAGAACGAAAAGTGAAAATTAGCAGTTTCTTACCCACTGTTTATTACAGTTGCTAGCTTCTCTCAAAGGCTTGAGATCGAACGAGTTTCACTTTACTCTTAGAAAGATTCTTTAAGTGAGTTCTTCTTACCTCCTCACCAGCAGAACGAAAAGTGAAAATTAGCAGTTTCTTACCCACTGTTTATTACAGTTGCTAGCTTCTCTCAAAGGCTTGAGATCGAACGAGTTTCACTTTACTCTCAGAAAGATTCTTTAAGTGAGTTCTTCTTACCTCCTCACCAGCAGAACGAAAAGTGAAAATTAGCAGTTTCTTACCCACTGTTTATTACAGTTGCTAGCTTCTCTCAAAGGCTTGAGATCGAACGAGTTTCACTTTACTCTTAGAAAGATTATTTAAGTGAGTTCTTCTTACCTCCTCACCAGCAGAACGAAAAGTGAAAATTAGCAGTTTCTTACCCACTGTTTATTACAGTTGCTAGCTTCTCTCAAAGGCTTGAGATCGTAAGAGTTTCACTTTACTCTTAGAAAGATTATTTAATTGAGTTCTTCTTACCTCCTCACCAGCAGAACGAAAAGTGAAAATTAGCAGTTTCTTACCCACTGTTTATTACAGTTGCTAGCTTCTCTCAAAGGCTTGAGATCGTAAGAGTTTCACTTTACTCTTAGAAAGATTCTTTAAGTGAGTTCTTCTTACCTCCTCACCAGCAGAACGAAAAGTGAAAATTAGCAGTTTCTTACCCACTGTTTATTACAGTTGCTAGCTTCTCTCAAAGGCTTGAGATCGTAAGAGTTTCACTTAACTCCTAATGTGAGATTTTCAAGTGAGTTCTTCTTACCTCCTCACCAGCTGAACGAAAAGTAAAAATTAACAGAGGTTCTTACCTTCTATTTATTATAGTTGTTAGTTCCTCTTAAAGTCTACAAATTCTGAAGTACGTTTTGACTGACATCAATATTTGAGGGACATGAAGGCAATTTACTTTTAGGGATGTAGTGGGCGATGTGGTAACCTTCCTGACTGGGGTTAGAGTCCCGTTGAAAATCGTTAGTTTTTTGGGTCGCTGCAACCTCACCTTCTTTGTGAGCTAAGGTTTTTGGGAGCCTATCAGTCCACTTGCTTAGAACTAGTAACTATAGATATCTTTCTTTTGGAGGTACTTAGAACTAATAACTATGGATATCTTTCTTTTGGAGGTATTTGGAACTAATAACTATGGATATCATTCTTTTAGAGGTACTTAGAACTAATAACTATGAATATCTTTCTTTTGGAGGTACTTGGAACTAATAACTATGGATATCTTTCTTTTGGAGGTACTTAGAACTAATAACTATGAATATCTTTCTTTTGGAGGTACTTAGAACTAATAACTATGGATATCTTTCTTTTGGAGGTACTTGGAACTAATAACTATGGATATCATTTTTTTGGAGGTACTTAGAACTAATAACTATGAATATCTTTCTTTTGGAGGTACTTAGAACTAATAACTATGGATATCTTTCTTTTGGAGGTACTTAGAACCAATAACTATTGATATCTTTCTTTTGGAGGTACTTAGAACTAATAACTATGGATATCTTTCTTTTGGAGGTACTTAGAAGTAATAACTATGGATACCCTTTTTATTGGAGGTACTTAGAACTAATAACCATGGATATCTTTCATTTGGAAGTACTTGGAGCTGGAACCCTTTCATATGAAAAATCTCAAAGTGGTTAATTATGTAAAGCTAATTCTAGAAGGCATTGAATATTAATCATTTCCTAGACATGATTATGAATGACCTCAATCTGAGCATCAGACTTCAGTCACGTATTTATGTTTAATCTGCTTTCTTTCCAGGAACTTCAGTTCCATTATTCTTTATTTCTGGAATGCTAAACTTCCATGAAAAGAATACGTTGAATGGTGTTATTAACCTGATTCAGAGAGTCGACTCTTTGATATTAAAGTTCTCAACCATTAAGACACCCTCCACCTTAATTTTTTTGCCCATCCTCAACCATTTACGATACCTTAACCCTTCTTGTCCCTCCTCAATCATTAAGACACCCTCCACCTTAATTTTTTTGCCCATCCTCAACCATTTACGATACCTTAACCCTTCTTGTCCCTCCTCAATCATTAAGACACCCTCCACCTCCCTCCTTTTGCCCCTCCTCCGGCATTTACGACACCCTCCACCTCCCTCTTTTTGCCCCTTCCTCAACCATTATGACACCCTCCACCTCCCTCTTTTTGCCCCTCCTCCAGCATTTACGACATTCCCCTCCTCAACCTTTTTGCCCCCTCCTCAACCATCACGACACCCTCCACAGACAGAAAATATATATACCTTCTTGAAAAAGATATCATTATTCATAGTTTTTTTCTGTTACCACATTTTGCCCAAACCCCCTTAAGGAAAAGATTTCATTATTCATATTTTCTTTATCTACACCCTAAAATGAAATAATGCATACTGC
>NC_090750.1:57314984-57317484 GCF_036898095.1 Palaemon carinicauda | reverse complement strand
ATACTGAATAGGAAATGAAGGGGATAAAAATTGCATAATCCTTTGAACAAGGTTAGAAATTTGAGTGATTACATGAATATTTGATTTGAGTGATCAGATGAAAGTCTCCCACCATCACCATGCACTAGGCAGCGTAGTGATGAAAAGTGGACAAACCTAGAACTGAATTGACATGCCTGAGGCCTTTGTTCTGCAATGGACTAGAAACAGCTACATTTGTTGTTGAACGATGAAAGGAAAATCTCCCACCATCACCAAGCGCTGGGCAGCGTGGTGATGAAAAGTGGACAAACCCATAATTGAATTGACATGTCTGAGGCCTTTGTCCTGCAATGTACTAGAAACGGCTGCATTTGTAGTTGAACAATGAGAGGAAAATCTCCCACCATCACCAAGCACTGAGGAGCGTAGTGATGAAAACTGGCCAAAACCCAGACAGGAGTTGATGAGGACTTTGTCCTGCAATGGACTAGAAACGGCTACATTTGTCGTTGAACGATGAGAGGAAAATCTCCCACCATCACCAAGCGCTGGGCAGCGTGGTGATGAAAAGTGGTCAAACGCAGGCATGAACTGATTTGTCTGAGGCCATTGTCCTGCAGTCTACTAGAAACGGATGCATTTTTTGGGCTGAACGATGAGATGAAAATCTCCCACCATCACCAAGCGCTGGGCAGCGTGATGATGAAAAGTGGTCAAACACAGGCATGAACTGATTTGTCTGAGGCTTTGTCCTGCAGTCTACTAGAAACGGATGCATTTTTTAGCTGAACGATGAGATGAAAATCTCCCACCATCACCAATCACCACTAGCCACCGAAGTGATGAAAAGTGGACAAACCCGTAGTTGAATTGACATGTCTGAGGCCTTTGTCCGGCAGTGGACTAGAAACAGCTGTATTTTTGTTTTATGTTGTTGTTGTTGTTGTATTTGTATCTAATTACAGGAAACTAAGGCTACATGGCTGAGGACTACGAAGCGTGAAGTAGGAGATGATGAATGGAGAAGTATTGATTTAAAAGCTCAAGATAGAAACGACGGGTGAAATCTAACCGAGGCCCTTTGCGTCAATAGACGGTGGGGGGGGGGTGGATGATGATGATGATGCTGATGATGATAATGATTATTTCTCGTTTTAAAGATACGATGAATATTTTATTATATATATATATATATATATATATATATATATATATATATATATATATATATATATATATACATATATATATATATATATATATATATATATATACATATATATATATATATATATATATATATATATATATACATATATATATATATATACATATATATATATATATATATATATATATATATATATAATATATATATATATATATATATATATATATATATATATATATATATATATATAAATTTATATATATATATATATATATATATATATATATATATATATATATATATATATATATATATATATATATATATATATGTATACCCCATTGAGAAGAGGAAATAAGGAAATAAATAAACTATACGAGAATTAAAGAAAAATCAAAATAGAATATTTTAATAGCAGTAACAACCTCAAAACAGAAATAAGTAACTGAATTTAACAAACGAAATAGAAGAGACAAAGACTTTGGATGATACTTGCTCGTCTAAAGAGGCAATTAAATTTTTCATTATCGTCTGCCCCATGTATGAGTAAGTCATGGAAGATTGATATGTGTCCTATAATGCTGAAGCCTTCGCTTGCAATATCAACATTGCATATTTTATTGCGTATATGGATAGTTTAGTGTTCTGGGCTGGATATTCTCTAACCTTACCGGTTGCTCATATATCTAGGGGAATACCTTGAAACAAATATTAATAACAATTCCCCCAATATCGCAAGAGGGTCTGCCCCTCTCTTTTATTCTTGTCCTGTACTTCTCTTTCTCCCTATTTCCTAAATCTTTCCCATCCCGAGTACCTGCCTTTGAGCTCTAAGTGGATTGTATCCAGGGGTACTCTTCCTTTCCCCATATTCCCCACTTCCCTATTCTTCTTATTATTATTATATTGGAGGCTACCGTCTAGGGGAATTGAATCCGACCTACAATAACCTCAGAGGTACAATTTGGTCAGGTAGATTTATGAAATACAACAGGGAACTTATAATGACTTGATCTATTAATGTTGTGAGAGAGTGAGCCAACTATAAGAGGTCTGGATATATTTTACAGCAACTGGAAAAATGTTTTTTTGATGATTTTAGTACATTTCTTGAATTGAAAAGTCACCATGTTAAAATGGGTAGCTGCCATAAAGGTTTAGTTTAGGAACTAGGATTCCTTTGAAATACTAATAATTTTGTTAGTAATAATTACTGGAAACTTCATGAGAGGTCTAGATATATTTTACCACATCTGGAAAATGTTGATTGCTGATTTCTAGAATATTTCTTGATTGATAAGTCACCATGTTAAAAAGGGTAGCTGCCATAAAGGTTTGGTCTCAGAA
>NC_090750.1:57312826-57314484 GCF_036898095.1 Palaemon carinicauda | reverse complement strand
GCTCGCCTTCAACCTGCCACAGACGGCTCTCCTCGTGAGGTGAACCTACTTCGTGCCCTTTAGATACGCCGTTTACCCAAACCTGTACGCGCTGCCATACCCGATGTCGATAGTTTACCCATAAAGGACTTGATGACCAAAGCCGACGCCCTTATGGACAGCCACTTCAAGACCTCCATCAACGCCTCCACCCTTGACGACGAGGATGCCTATTCAACGTCAACCGAAGCTGACATGAATGCCGTAGGACATACAAGCCTATCCCGTGACGTGCCGAAGCGGCGACGAAGCCGCCCACCACCCACCAATCGCTCGCGCCCCAACGAACGACTTCTACAGCCACTTACTACCTCCCATCCGCCGCAGTTTTGCTACTACCACTTCAGATTCGGGGAAACCGCGAAGAAATGTGCCAAGGATTGTCAGTGGCCAAAAAACGTGTAAGTAGGCCATTGCTTGTGGCGGTGGCCTCCCATGTTTCTAATCTTTTCTTTTTACAGGATGCAGGAACGGGCGTGCGATTTTTGGTAGACACGGGTGCTTGTCGTTCTCTTTTGCCAAGGAAACTCTTCAAGGCACAACGTAGTCTGTCTACATCTGCCGACGTCCGCTTGGTAGCTGCCAATAGATCTGCGATACCCACCTACGGTTACGAGAACCTCACATTATCGTTCGGAAACGGTAAATTCAATAGGAAGTTTCTCGTTGCTAACGTCACAATGCCAATCCTCGGTGCGGATTTCCTCTCTCATTTCCACCTTCTGGTCGATGTCGCCCACTGACGATTGGTCAACGCAGACTCGTACTTGTCGACACCTCTTCAACCCGCCCCCTCTAACCTCGCTCTCCACATCAGCGCACCCACGGATGCCTACGCCCACCTCCTCACGTCGTACCCGGAGTTTTCCGTCCAGAACTTCGCCAAACGCCCACGGTTCCTGCCAAGCACGGTATTTATCACCATATCAAGACAACGGGACCCCCAGTCTTCGCAAAATTCAGACGTCTGGCACCGGAACGATTGGCAGCCGCCAAACAGACGTTCGCCGAAATGGAGGAAATGGGCCTTTGCCAAAAGGCCTCCAGCCCATGGTCGTCACCCTTACACATCGTTCTGAAGAAAGACGGCTCCCTCCGTCCGTGGGGGGATTAAAGGCGCCTGAACATGCAAACAGAACCAGATCACTACCCCCTCCCAAACATTGCCGACGTGACCTCCTACCTGCACAAAGCGAAGGTTTTCTCTACGCTCGACCTCCTGAAGGGGTATTATCAGGTGCCTATGAACCCAGAAGACATCCCCAAGACCGCCATCACCACTCCGTTTGGTACATACACCTTCGATTACTCCTGCTTTGGCCTTCGTAATGCTGGGGCAACGTTTCAACGTCTCATGGATGGCATCTTAGGGGACCTTCCTTTCTGTGTATGTTATGTGGACGACATACTTGAGTTTTCCTCCTCAAAAGAGGAACACCTCCGTCACCTGCGCATCGTGCTCGACCGCCTGCAACAAAACGGCCTTGTAGTCCGGTACGACAAGTGTACCTTTGACGCCAACGAAGTGTCGTTCTTAGGGCACCGTATCACTCCTGAAGGAGTCCATCCCCTCCCTGAGAAGGTAGCAGCCGTTCAGAACTTCCCCGCGCCCTCGACCG
>NC_090750.1:57302826-57307826 GCF_036898095.1 Palaemon carinicauda | reverse complement strand
ATACCTAATAACGAACTCTCAAAGGTCAAAGGTCAGCGTTTGAAATCCCCTAAAAGGAGAACGCTTTTTTTATCTTTTCTCAGGGAAGATAAAATGGTAATGATAACTAAAAAAACAACGACAATAATGATAATGGCATAATGATAAAAAAAAATTATATAGAACTCTAGAAATAAGGTTGAAATACAACCACAGGCATTTGTTTAGTATCTATTCTATCTACCAAGGCACTTCCCAATATTTTGGAGAATCATCATCATCATCATCATCTCCTCCTACGCCTATTGACGCAAAGGGCCTCGGTTAGATTTCGCCAGTCGTCTCTGTCTTGAGCTTTTAAATCCAAACTTCTTCATTCATTATCTTATTTTGGGGGGGAAGCTGACATAAAGAATAAAAGATTTCATTTATAAAGTTAACGAATAAATGAAATAACCTTAATCGAAATATGGTTTCATGGCTGCTGTTCACCATTATCAAAAGAATTATAGTTAATATTGGAGATATTCTTAATATGCAGTAACTAACGATTCTCCCTCCCCGATATTTACGTTCAGTTCCTGCTACTCGTGGTGAGTTTTGCCCAGAGAAAATGGTACCCGTGTTTATTTTTATTTATTTATTTTTTTTTGCTTTTTATCACGATTAATTAAAACGTATAATGTTTGTTTGTTGGAAGAGCTTTTCCAATCATTGATTTGTTCATTCATTTTTCCGAGAGGAATCATGCAGAAATGGACTTTGTTAGATTGTTCGATATTTCGCGTATGCAAACGAAGCATTTGTGAATAATATTACGGGAATTTTGCCGATTTGGTAGTTTTTGCAGGAAGGGAGTTTTCAACACTTATTTGGAACTAAAACTAAAAACAGATGGTGTAATGTTTCGATTGAACAAACAAACAAACACACACACACTTATATATATATATATATATATATGCGTGTGTGTGTGTGTGTGTGTACAAATCACGAAAGCTGACACGTAATGAATATAAAATGTAATATAGCCACGAAAGGAAAAATGAAAAGACTTGATTGGAGTTAGTACTTTCATCCACACAGGACATTATCAAACTCAACAATGAGAATACATATACAAAGACATCGTATTTATACTGGAGAAGGGGATCCAACAGCTGTCAGTTTCTTAATAATTCCGGAGAAGTCAGATTTTAGATAAAAGGATAATACTGGATTAACGGAAAACAAACCTGGCTTAGATTCAAATTTCTACCTTGAATCTAAGCCCAGGTTTGTTTTCCGTTAATCCAGTATTATCCTTTTATCTAAAATCTGACTTTTCCGGAATTATTAAGAAACTAACATGATTGGATAATGTCCTGAGTGGATGAAAGTACTAACTCCAATTAAGTCTTTTCACTTTTCCTTTCGAGGCTATAATACACATCATATATATATATATATATATATACATATATTTCAAATAAGCCATATATATTGATACATTAAAGTCTGGACGACCTCGGGATTAGAGCCCAAGACGAAATCACTCAAAGACTATAGTATCTGACCGTCTGGGTTTCGAACCCTGGCCCAGGACTCTTGTATGACATTGACCATACCACTTAGCTATGAAGAAAGATATACATATATACATATATATATATATATATATACATATACATATTTCCCCTTTAAAAAGGGTGATGTTAGGGACGTTTCATAATTTTCTTTTTCTATAAAAGTCCACATCCCGAATAGTTATGAAGTTTAGTGCTACAACTATGTGATACAATTTACATTAATTAACATATGTAAAATTTTCAATCCCTTGTGTTGTCGAATAATGAACAATCATATCTCAATGTAATTAAGATTGATTCGAACAATCGTTACAAAGAAAGATGATTCGAACAGCTAGTTACTTTATATAATATCGGCAAAATTAATTCAATTAGAAATAACTAGAAATAACAAACGCCGTTCATTTTAACGAAGTCTGGAAGGGTTTAACCCGGGACGAAATTATAGCCAATCATAGCTCGAGTTCGGAAACTATTGTCAACTTAGGACGTCCATTACCTATCCTGCACTCGCTGTTACCACTTACCAGATCACTTTATATCCCGCCAATCAAATGGTCTTTCCTCAAACGTATCTCATTAAACATAATTTCATTGCTCCACTGTCCTGGTAAGCGGAATATGGTTGTGCTGCGCACGCCAACCTTGAGGATTATCACTAATAAAAGTTGGCAGGACTTCCTCCGCTGAGCGAGCTCGCTTGGTGGTTGGTTCTAATTTCATCCCAGGACAAACAATGCCGGACTTCGATAACATGCGAGCAGGTGTTAGTCAATGCCGCTTCTAAAAAAGATTATAGAAAATCAATTTTCATTTCGACATACTCCCCAGCTCTACCTTCCAAAACATGGATTTCTATTTCCAAACCTCGATTCCATTTCTTCCTTGTTTTCATGTAATCAGAAAATTTAAATAGAAACTAAATCTAATTTTCTTCTGAATGATCGTGTTATATCAAAACTGTTTTGCCTGTCGGTCGTAACTACATAACAAATTATGGTTTCCATCAAAGGTTTGATTGTTTTTCTGATCTTCTTTTATACTCCTCTTCCAATCTCCATTCATTCATTAAAAAAAGAAAAAAAAAAAAAAAAAAAAAAACAAGGGTACATAATTTTTTTTCGAATTTATAATCCATAAAATTTGACTTTCTGAATTCGTAAAACTAGGAGGATTTATATGTATGATAATTTTCAATTATATCGACTTCTGTATGGAATGTTAAATCTGCTCTTTTGGAAAAGGAGTCGGTTTTTGTAATAACGGGATGTTCCTCAATTACGGGCTGCCATTAATGCAAGAGCCTGTGTATTGCTCTTCTAGCAAGGCAGTCTAAAAACAACCAAATACAAACAAACAAAAATAATATTTGGATTGAATGAAGCAATCTAGTTAGAGTATTTCGAAATGAATTTCCTAAGAAGAAAGGGAATGTGAGTTTCTCCAAAGAGATTCTCTGAATTTATGGAAATTATTCATAATTTTCCCTATTGGCTACTAAATAATTATTGTATTGTGTCAAAAGGCCAACGTTGTTTGCAATCTGTTTGTATAATTTTAGTGCATTCTCAATAAAGGAAGAAAACTGCAGATCAAATGAAATTGAAAAAATAAAAAGAATCAAACTCTGTAGCTAAACATAAGTAAAGAATGAATTATACTTCCATTTTGTTATTATACATATCTGGTCCATGAGTTCCATGAGAAATTAACTGATATCATATTAAAAAAGGGAGTATTTGATCCCTCAGCTTGTCAAAATATAAAGGAATATAATTATTGAGTAATGCAATTCAGAGATAGATTGGATATGATAACGCCTTTGCTTTGGATAAAGAAAAGGAATATATTAAGTAATGTAATTCAAAGATAGATTGGATACGATAACGCCTTTGCCTTGGATAAAGAAAGGCGATATATTAAGTAATGTAATTCCAAGATAGATTGGATATGATAACGCCTTTGCCTTGGATAAAGAAAGGGAATATATTAAGTAATGTAATTCCAAGATAGAGTGGATATGATAACGCCTTTGGCTTGGAAAGAAAAAACATTGATAACAGAAGGGATGTTGAAGAGATAACGCTTTATGTAAACATCTCTTTCATTCATTTTATCCGAAGCTCGGAAACGGTTGATGGGAAGCTGGCTGCTGAAAAATCTCGTGAAGTAATATGAGAACACGAATGAATTTCTCTCTCTCTCTCTCTCTCTCTCTCTCTCTCTCTCTCTCTCTCTCTGCAATAGATATAATACATATAAGTGAAACATGGTATTCCCAAGAGACTGGCAGTGATGACCAGATAAAGGGTTTCAAATCTTATAGATCAGACAGAAAAAATAGGAATCAAGGGGGAACCGCAATATATGGAAGAGACATAAATCAAGGAAAAGTCTGTGAAAAATACAGCAACACAGAATGTGAATTGATTGCGGTAGAATTTGAATTTGAAAAACTAGTGAATATTGTAGTTTACAGACCCCCAAATACTAAGGAGTTTGACATAATAATAGAAAAAATAGATGATATATGTAGAAACCATAAAGACTGGAATATACTCCTATCCGGAGATTTTAACTTTCCTTTCGTGGATTGGAAAGAACGGATAGAAGAAAGTGGTTGTATGTATACATATAAAAAAGAGAGTAATAGTAGCGCAGAAGATAAGAGGCAATTTGAAAAGCTTCAAGATATGCTATTAGAACATAATATGCAACAAATAAACCACATTCCAACAAGAAAGGAAAATGTCCTAGATCTAGTATTTGTGAATGAGGTGAATTATGTTAAAGAAAAAATAGTGTATAACACGGGAATTTCAGACCACAATATCATATAATTGATAGTTCATTCCAAAGCAAGTGATCGCAGAATTAATAAAAGCACAAAACTTTGGGAAGGATATGGAGAATATAATTTTTACAGTAAGAGTATAAAATGGTCAGAAATAAATGAAGAACTGAATAAAGAATGGAAAAATGTATTTGTAAGTGATAATATACAGGTAAATACGGATATACTGTACAAAATACTGGAGAAAATTGTTGAAAAATATGTACCGAAAAAAAACAATAAACAAAAGACGTGCATACCAAGAGACAGAAGGATCTTATTTCAGAAAATTAAAAAGTGGAAGAAAAATCTTGCAAAAGAAAAAAATGTGTGGAAAATGAGGGAAATAAAATGTAAGATAGAAAATGCAGAACAAAAGATTATACAGTCGAAAGAAAATGAAAAAAGGGACTTAGAAGAAAGGACACTTCAAAATATAAAAAGAAACCCCAAAGTACTTTACTCCTATGCAAAAAAGATGAATAAAGGGAGAATAGAAATAGGCCCTCTAAGAATTGAAGGACGGCTAACGAATGAAAAAAAGGAAATATGCAACATATTAGCAGAAAAATATAAGAGTGAGTTCACGCCAAGAATTGCGAATGAGAATAATGAAACAG
>NC_090750.1:57280326-57282826 GCF_036898095.1 Palaemon carinicauda | reverse complement strand
ATAGGACATTGTTGCAGTAATAATTCTTCGGGTGTCTATTGGTATGCAGTGGCCTTTTGCAATTGTAATCGTCTTTTTCATTTCTACTCCATAAAATTGTCGACGAAAGGAGTGAGGAGACTGAATGAATATATTTTACCACAGCGATATGTTGAAGGAATGGTTGAGTAATTTAGGTCTTTATTTTGCTTGAGGGAAAAGAAATTGAATTCATAACAGTGCGAGTTTCACAACTGAGAAAATAGAATTTTGCTTGAGGGTTCACTCTGGCACACTCCTCTTTTTTTATTTCTCTTCCTCTTGTTTTGTTAGAGTTTTTGTCGTTTATATAGGAGATATTTATTTCAATGTTTCCGTTCTTATAATATTTTATTTTTACTAGATTCCTTTCCTCACTGGGCTACTTTCCCTATTGGGGCCCCTGGGCTTATAGCATCCTGCTTTTTCCAACTAAGGTTGTAGCTTGGCAATTGATGATAATAAGGATGATGATTAGTTCTTTATTTTGCGCGAGGAAAAAGGAATTTAATTAAGATTAACATGAGTGCAAGAATCGAAAAAAAAAAACAGAATTTGATCGTAAAGAAATAGTTTGACATAATTTTGAGGAAAGTAATAATAAATCATTGCTAGTCTTTGAAATATCTCTATATTATTACTGGTAATTGAGGTATTAATAATTGAAAAATATAATTTGATGAAAGCAATTAAAAATCGTTGCTTGGTTTTAGTATATCTGTATATTAGTGCTGGTAATAAGGTATTATTAATAGAAAAATATCATGACGCTTCTATTACGGTTTTTATTTTATTTTTTTCGATGTCCTAATTAAATTATTTAATGACATAAATAGATATGTCAACTGGTAAATCTATGTACTACTTGAAATAAATTGCATTGCAGTAAAGTAATTCTGTCATAAACGTAAGTTCAGGTTCGCAGGCCATATTTCAAAGTATGCTATTGATTTTCCTTTAACTGAGGTCGTATGATTTCCATTTTACGTTTAAGGCGAATTTCTTTTAACTGAACACTTATTTCTTTCAGATTTTTAAGTGAAACTAAAAGTGAAGATTGGCCGAGTCCCTTATATTCTATTTATTACGGTTGCTATTTTTTTTTTTTTTTTTTTTTTATAAAGGCTTGAGATCGAACGAGTTTCACTTTTCTCTTGGTACGATTTTTTAAGTGAGTTCTTGTTACCTCCTCACCAGCTGAACGAAAAGTGAAAATTAGCAGTTTCTTACCCAATGTTTATTACAGTTGCTAGCTTCTCTCAAAGGCTTGAGATCGTACGAGTTTCACTTAACTCCTAATGTGAGATTTTTAAGTGAGTTCCTGTTACCTCCTCACCAGCTGAACGAAAAGTGAAAATTAGCAGAGGTTCTTACCTTGTATTTATTACAGTTGCTAGTTTCTTTTAAAGTCTACAAGTTCTGAAGCACGTTTTGACTGACATCAATATTTGAGGGACATGAAGGCAATTTACTTTTACGCCTGTAGTGGGAGATGTGGTAACGTCCCTGACTGGGGTTCGAGTCCCGCTCGAAATCGTTAGTTTTTTTGGTCGCTGCAACCTCACCATCCTTGTGAGCTAAGGTTTTGGGGAGCCTATCGGTCCACCTGCTTAGAACTAATAACTATGGATATCTTTCTTTTGGAGGTACTTAGAACTAATTACTATGAATATCTTTCTTTTGGAGGTACTTCAAACTAATAACTATGGATATCTTTCTTTTGGAGGTACTTAGAACTAATAACTATGGATACCTTTCTTTTGGAGGTACTTAGAACTAATAACTATGAATATCTTTCTTTTAGAGGTACTTAGAACTAATAACTATGAATATCTTTCTTTTGGAGGTACTTGGAACTAATAACTATGGATATCTTTCTTTTGGAGGTACTTAGAACTAATAACTATGGATATCTTTCTTTTGGAGGTACTTCAAACTAATAACTATGGATATCTTTCTTTTGGAGGTACTTAGAACTAATAACTATGGATACCTTTCTTTTGGAGGTACTTAGAACTAATAACTATGGATATCTTTCTTTTGGAGGTACTTAGAACTAATAACTATGGATATCTTTCTTTTGGAGGTACTTAGAACTAATAACTGTGGATATCTTTCTTTTGGAGGTACTTGGAACTAATAACTATGGATATCTTTCTTTTGGAGGTACTTAGAACTAATAACTGTGGATATCTTTCTTTCGGAGGTACTTAGAACTAATAACTATGGATATCTTTCTCTTGGAAGTACTTAGAACTAGAATCCTTTCATATAAAAAATCTCAAAGTGGTTAATTATGTAAAGCTAATTCTAGAAGGCATTGAATATTAATCATTCCCTAGACATAATTATGAATGACCTCAATCTGAGCACCATACTTCAGTAACATATTTTTTGTTTAATCTGCTTTCTTTCCAGGAACTTCAGTTCCAGTATTCTTTATCTCTGGAATGCTAAGCTCCTATGAAAAGAATATGTTGAA
>NC_090750.1:57267826-57275326 GCF_036898095.1 Palaemon carinicauda | reverse complement strand
TCCAGCATTTACGACACCCTCCACCTCAGTCATTTTGCCCCTTTCTCAACCATCACGACACCCTCCACAGACAGAAAATATATATACCTTCTTGAAAAAGATATCATTATTCATAGTTTTTTCTGTTACCACATTTTGCCCAAACCCCCCCAAGGATAAGATTTCATTATTCATATTTTCTTTATCTACACCCTGAAATGAAATAATGCATACTTCACTGCAATACGCGATAATATACCAAAACGCTCATGAAGTCCCACTGCACTATAAACCAACAAGAACGAGTATGAGCGTTCCATATTCCTACCTCTTTTCCCCCTACCATAAGAAAATAGCTGGAAAGGAATCGGGAATGGGAACAGCCATTATAACTCTTAAAAAGAGAGGCAGCGGCCCGGGGTAAGTGTGATTTCCTCGCGCGAGGAAATTGGAATACCTACACAGCCATTTTCCTGCCCCCCCCCCTCCCCCGCAAAATCACCCATCTTCCCCGCAAAATCACCCATCTTCCTGCAGGAGTTCGAAGTGACAGATGTAATAATTGCAATGGTCGGAATATCCAGAATCCAATATTTTCGTTGAGAAATGTTTAATTTTTTCTTTTTGGACCTTTAAATTTAGGGTGCGATATTTATCGTGTGGAATTGATAACACTGAGAATTTGCTGCACAGACGACAAGGATTTTATATATATATATATATATATATATATATATATATATATATATATATATATATATATATATTTATATATATATATATAAATATATTTATATATATATAGATATATATATATATATATATATATATATATATATATAGATATATATATATATATATATATATAGATATATATATATATATATATATATAGATATATATATATATATAGATATATATATATATATAGATATATATATATATATAGATATATATATATATATATATATATATATATATATATATATATATATATATATATATATATATATATATATATATATATGGTTTTCAAAAGCAGTCAAAAAACACTAATCAAATTACGTTTTTAAATATTTTCTGCCATGAATTATACTGTATCTATATATCAGAATATATATATATATACATATATATATATATATATATATATATATATATATATATATATATATATATATATATATATATATATATATATATATATATATATATATAACGTGAATATATATATATATATATATATATATATATGTATATATATATATATATATATATATATATATATATATATATATATATAAATATATATATATATATATATATATATATATATATATATATATATATATATATATATATATATATATATATAGCCATGGATAACATTAATACCAAAAATATTTCGGTTCTTTTTTTTCGTTTTTTTTCCGAATAAGATAAACATACTAATAGTCTATCTATTTTTTTTACTGTGAAACTATATCAATAATAAAGATAATGATAACAAAATACCTTATTAGAATCATTCAGCATTTAATACAGCATTGATCGTTCTCCCACATTTCATTCCGATAGTCGTTATTTCTGAAATAGGCGATAAAAATGGAGTTAATGAATTTCCCTCTTAGAGAAAAATCCACCTTTTCAATTTCTTATGTATATTCAAGTGGTCCTATTTTTCTTCTGACAATGAGAGGCTTCTTATGATCTTCTGGAACTGGGAGGAATGATTTCAAATATTATTATTATTATTATTATTATTATTATTATTATTATTATTATTATTATTATTATTACAATATCAAATTATAGTTCATATCGATGACAGAACAAGCCCACATAAACAAATATACAAACAAACATACACACATACACACACACACACATATATATATATATATATATATATATATATATATATATATATATATATATATATATATATATATATATATATATATATATATATATATATACCTCCATTTCTATCTCAGCCTTTCAATATTTCTATATCTATATCAATATCGATTATAATATCTATATTTATATATCTATCAATCAATCTATCTATCTATCTATCTATCTATCTGTGTGTCGAAATATTATATCACGAAAGCTTTCACTGAGCTGATGAATCATGAATGTCAATCTCTACAATCCGTGTGGAATATTCATTGTCCATCTCTTCCCTTAGTAAGCTTTAGAACATAATTAATTCAATCCCTTTTTCTTTACCCTTTAAGTTAATTATGTTTGGGAAATGAATAATCATCTGTATCATATGGAAGATTGATTCGATGAATATGTGGATGATTTTATACTGAATAGGAAATGAAGGGGATAAAAATTGCATTATCAATTGAACAATGTTAGAAATTTGAATGATTACATGAATATTTGCTGTGAGTGATCAGATGAAAGTCTCCTACCATCACCAAGCACTGGGTAGTGTGGTGATGAAAAGTGGATAAATTCCGTAGTTGAATTGACATGTCTGAGGCCTTTGTCCTGCAATGGACTAGAAACGGCTGCATTTGTTGTTGAACGATGAAACAAAAATCTCCCACCATCACCAAGCACTGGGTAGTGTGGTGATGATAAGTGGTCAAACACAGACATGAACTGATTTGTCTGAGGCCTTTGTCCTGCAATGGACTAGAAACGGCAGCATTTGTTGTTGAACGATGAAACAAAAATCTCCCACCATCACCAAGCACTGGGTAGTGTGGTGATGAAAAGTGGACAAATTCCGTAGTTGAATTGACATGTCTGAGGCCTTTGTCCTGCAATGGACTAGAAACGGCTGCATTTGTTGTTGAACGATGAAACGAAAATCTCCCACCATCACCAAGCACTGGGCAGCGTGGTGATGAAAAGTGGACAAACCCGTAGTTAAATTGACATGTCTGAGGCCTTTGTCCTGCAATGGACTAGAAACGGCTGCATTTGTTGTTGAACGATGAAACGAAAATCTCCCACCATCACCAAGCACTGGGCAGTGTGGTGATGATAAGTGGTCAAACACAGACATGAACTGATTTGTCTGAGGCCTTTGTCCTGCAATGGACTAGAAACGGCTGCATTTGTTGTTGAACGATGAAACTAAAATCTCCCACCATCACCAAGCACTGGGTAGTGTGGTGATGATAAGTGGTCAAACACAGACATGAACTGATTTGTCTGAGGCCTTTGTCCTGCAATGGACTAGAAACGGCAGCATTTGTTGTTGAACGATGAAACGAAAATCTCCCACCATCACCAAGCACTGGGTAGTGTGGTGATGAAAAGTGGACAAATTCCGTAGTTGAATTGACATGTCTGAGGCCTTTGTCCTGCAATGGACTAGAAACGGCTGCATTTGTTGTTGAACGATGAAACGAAAATCTCCCACCATCACCAAGCACTGGGCAGCGTGGTGATGAAAAGTGGACAAACCCGTAGTTAAATTGACATGTCTGAGGCCTTTGTCCTGCAATGGACTAGAAACGGCTGCATTTGTTGTTGAACGATGAAACGAAAATCTCCCACCATCACCAAGCACTGGGCAGCGTGGTGATGAAAAGTGGACAAACCCGTAGTTAAATTGACATGTCTGAGGCCTTTGTCCTGCAATGGACTAGAAACGGCTGCATTTGTTGTTGAACGATGAAACGAAAATCTCCCACCATCACCAAGCACTGGGCAGCGTGGTGATGAAAAGTGGACAAACCCGTAGTTAAATTGACATGTCTGAGGCCTTTGTCCTGCAATGGACTAGAAACGGCTGCATTTGTTGTTGAACGATGAAACGAAAATCTCCCACCATCACCAAGCACTGGGTAGTGTGGTGATGAAAAGTGGACAAATTCCGTAGTTGAATTGACATGTCTGAGGCCTTTGTCCTGCAATGGACTAGAAACGGCTGCATTTGTTGTTGAACGATGAAATGAAAATCTCCCATCATCACCAAGCACTGGGCAGCGTGGTGATGAAAAGTGGACAAACCCGTAGTTGAATTGACATGTCTGAGGCCTTTGTCCTGCAATGGACTAGAAACGGCTGCATTTGTTGTTGAACGATGAAACGAAAATCTCCCACCATCACCAAGCACTGGGCAGCGTGGTGATGAAAAGTGGACAAACCCGTAGTTAAGTTTACATGTCTGAGGCCTTTGTCCTGCAGTGGACTACAAACGGCTGCATTTGTAGTTGAACAATGAGATGAAAATCTCCCACCATCACCAAGCACTGAGCACCGTAATGATGAAAACTGGCCAAAACCCAGACAAGAATTGTCATGTCTGAGGACTTTGTCCTGCAGTGGTCTAGAAACGGCAGTATTTGTTTTTGTTGTTTTTGTATTTATATTTAATTACAGGAAACTCTGGCTACATGGCTGAGGACTATGAAGCGTGAAGTAGGAGATGAATGGAGAAGTATTGAATTAAAAGCTCAAGATAGAAACGACTGGCGAAATCTAACCGAGGCCCTTTGCGTCAATAGGCGCGGGAGGAGATGATGATGATGATGATGATGATAATTATTTCTCATTTTAAAGACGCGATGAATCTTTTATTATATATATATATATATATATATATATATATATATATATATATATATATATATATATATATATATATATATACTAGTGAAGAAAGGAAATAAGGAAATAAGTAAACTATACGAGAATTAAAGAACAATCGAAATAGAATATTTTCAGAGCATTTAACAAATGAAAAAGAAGAGACAAAGACTTTGGAGGATACTTACTCGTTTAAAGAGGCAATTAATTTTTCAATATCGTCGGCCCATGTATGAGAAAGTCATGGAAATTTGATATGTGTCCTAAAATGCTAAAGCCTTCGCTTGCAATATCAACGTTGCATATTTTATTGCGTTTATGGATATTTTAGTGTTCTGGGTTGGATATTCTCTGACCCTTCCCGATGCTCATATCTCTAGGGGAATCAAATCTAACCTAAAATAATCTCAGAGGTACAATTTGCTCAGATATATTAATGAAATACAACAGGGAACTTATAATGACTTGATCTATTAATGTTGTGAGAGAGTGAGCCAATCATAAGAGGTCTGGATATATTTTACCACAGCTGGAAAATGTTGATTGCTGATTTTAGTATATTTCTTTTTTGAAAAGTCACCATGTTAAAATGGGTAGCTGCCATAAAGGTTTAGTTTAGGAATTAAGATTCCTTTAAAATACTATTAATTTTGTTAGTAATAATTACTAGAAACTTAACACTTTGTTTCCCACATTGGTCATTAGTTTTAATAATCATTACCAGTTATGGAAAGAGTCCAGTCTTAAAACAAATTCCAGTCTTAAAAGAATTGCAGTCTTAAAAATAAATATAGTCTTAAAAAAAATCAATTCTTAAAAAAAAATTCGTCTTAAAAAAAATTCGTCTTAAAAAAATTTCAGTCTTGTAAAAATTCCAGTCTTAAAAAAAAATCCAGTCTTAAAAAAATTTCCAGTCGTAAAACTATTGCAGTCTTAAAGAAATTGTCTCAAGGAAATTCCAGTCTTAAAGAAAAATTCCAGTCTTAAAAAAACTCCAGTCTTAAAAAAAAATCCAGTCTTGAGAAATATTCAAGTCTTGAAAAATATTCCATTCTTAGAAAATATTCCAGTCTTGAAGAAATTCGTCTTAAAAATTTCCAGTTTTGAAAAAAAATTCCAGCCTTAAAAAAATTGTTTTAAAAAAATTTCGGCTTGAGAAATTCCAGACTTAAAGAACTCGTCTTAAATAAAATTCCAATTCTAAAAAATACCAGTCTTAAAAATAATTCGTCCTAAAATAATTCTAGTCTTCATAAAATTCCGGTCTTGAAATAATTCCAGTCTTACAAAAATTCCAGTCTTTAAAAAAGAATTCCAGTTATAAGAAAATTCGTCTTAAAAAAATTATCTTCACTCTACTTTCTCTATCTCCTACACTGAACGTTAATAAATCTATATCATTATATGTTCTAAAAATCCATTCTCAGCTGAAAGAACATATCCTCAAAAGTTTAATCATTGTCATTATGCAACGGGAGTTCAAGCAGATGATAAAACGACCAAGACTCGTTCAATGTGTCCTTAACAGCCTCGTTCAGGAGACCATTCGCTTGTTCGAAGAACATTTCCGTAATGTGATCGATAGTTAAAGTTGGACGTAATCACACATTCAGAGAAAATGTGCTTTTCCAATAATTTTGGTAAAAAAGAAAAAGAAAAAAAGAGGAAATTCCACGAGTGTATGAGATCTGATATTAGTGGTTATTGTTCTGGTTCTGATGTAGTTTTAGTTTTATAGCCTACATGAATATATATATATATATATATATATGTATATATATATGTGTGTGTATATATATGTATATATATATATATATATATATGTATGTATATATATATATATATATACATGGTATGTATATACATACACACACACATATATATATATATATATAGTATGTATATATACATATTTACATATATATATATATATATATGTATGTATAATATGTATATATATATATGTATATATATATATATATATATGTATATTTATATATATATATATATATATATAGTATGTATATATACACATATATATATATATATATATATGTATATATATATGTGTGTGTATATATATGCATATATATATGTATGTATATATATATACATATGTATATATATATATATATATATACATGGTATGTATATACATACACACACACATACATATATATATATATATATATACATATATAGTATGTATATATACATATTTATATATATATATATATATATGTATAATATATATATATATATATATGTATATTTATATATATATATATACATATATATATATATATATATATAGTATGTATATATACACATATGAATATATATATATATATATATATAAATATATATATATGGTATGTATATGTACATATACGGTATATATATATATATATATACATATACAGTATATTTTATATATATAAATATATATATATATATATATATACATATACTGTATATTTTATATATATAAGTATATATATAAATATATATAAATATATATATATATATATATATATATACATATATATATCTATATATTTCAAATAAGCCATATATATTAATACATTAAAGTCTGGATTCTCTTAACGACCTCGGGATCAGAGCCCAAGGCGGAAACGCCCAAAGACTATGATATCGGACCGGCGGGGATTTGAACCCTCGCCAGGATATCTGTATGCCAGTGACCATACTACTCCGCCACTGGCATACAGATATCCTGGCGAGGGTTCAAATCCCCGCCGGTCCGATATCATAGTCTTTGGGCGGTTCCGTCTTGGGCTCTGATCCCGAGGTCGTTAAGAGAATCCAGACTTTAGTGTATTAATATATATGGCTTATTTGAAATATGAAAGAAACACGTTTAAATGTGCAAAAAAAATTATCATTTTATCTATATATATATATATACATATATATATATATATATATATACAT
>NC_090750.1:57252826-57257826 GCF_036898095.1 Palaemon carinicauda | reverse complement strand
GGGATAATTCAGTTGGATAACATTTGTATTGTGAATTTTATAAATGATTTTATATATAATTTGTAATTATGTTCAATCTCGTTATGTTCAATTTTTTAATGGAGACTTGAGAAATATGATCATCATAGACAAAATACACAAACTTACAAGAGCACACCATTGTTGTTGTTGTTGTTGTTGTTGTTGTTGTATTTTCTGTGAGAGCTTCACTGACCAGTCAGTCGAAGAAGCTCTTTTTTTCGAAAGATATCATCCCCCCCCCCCCCCCCCCCCCCCTCCATCCCGACGTGGTGGCAGGAGAAGACGAGCAATATCCGGTGGTAATGGGATCGACTTTGTTGTCCGTCTGGGTAAAATATTACTTTATTCAAGAGAGATCTTTCTCTTATTAGCTTTATGGGAAATATCGGCTTTATTTGATATCTAATTTTCACCCTTTCTTCTGTAAAGTGGTTACTATGATAGCATCGTGTCCACCTTTTTCTACTTACTATTTTCATTTTTATTTTTTTAAAAGTAACGTTTCCCTCTTTTTTTTCGTTTCGGATACTTCCTTTTTTATTCCTACATATTAGTTTCTTCAGATTCTTGAGTATTTTTAGTTGGTGTTTACATTTGCTATTATTTTACATCATTACTTATGAGGCACTCTTTCCATTCCAGTCCTTTTGCAAATTACCATCACAGTATCTTCTAATAATTATTTTGTCTATGTTCCTTGAAATGTGTTGTTGTTACGTCCCATTTCTATTTTTAATTTCGAGTTTTCCCTAATGAATTATCCTGGAACGCATGTTTCTTGTATAAGACAGAAAGAGACGCAGAAGGCTTTATTTGCACAGCCCTAGGTCTGCATCAAAAGCACACCAGGGCTTTAACTACATTAAAAATTTTGCCCAAGTATCCCTAGCCCTTTGGTCTGTGTCAAAAGCACACCAAGGCTTTAACTACATTTAAAAGTTTTCCCAAGTGTCCCTAGCCCTTCAGTCTGTATTAAAAGCACACCAAGGCTTTAACTACATTAAAAAGTTTGCCCAAGTATCCCTAGCCCTTTGGTCTGTGTCAAAAGCACACCAAGGCTTTAACTTCATTTAAAAGTTTTCCCAAGTGTCCCTAGCCCTTTAGTCTGTGTTAAAAGCACACCAAGGCTTTAACTACATTTAAAAGTTTGCCCAAGTGTCCCTAGCCCTTTGGTCTGCGTCAAAAGCAAACCAGGGCTTTAACTACATTCAAAAGTGTGCCCAAATGTCCCTAGCCCTTTGGTCTGTGTCAAAAGCACAGCAAAGCTTTAACTACATTCAAAAGTTTGCCCAAGTGTCCCTAGCCCTTTGGTCTGCATCAAAAGCACACCAGGGCTTTAACTACATTCAAAAGTTTGCCCAAGTGTCCCTAGCCCTTTGGTCTGCATCAAAAGCACACCAGGGCTTTAACTACATTCAAAAGTTTGCGCAAGTGTCCCTAGCCCTTTGGTCTGTGTCAAAAGCACACCAACGCTTTAACTGCATTCAAAGGTTTGCCCAAGTGTCCCTAGCCCTTTGGTCTGCATCAAAAGCACACCAGGGCTTTAACTACATTCAAAAGTTTGCCCAAGTGTCCCTAGCCATTTGGTCTGTATCAAAAGCACACCAAGGCTTTAACTACATTTAAAAATTTGCCCAAGTGTCCCTAGCCCTTTGGTCTGCATCAAAAGCACACCAGGGCTTTAACTACATTCAAAAGTTTTCCCAAGTGTCCCTAGCCCTTTGGTCTGTGTCAAAAGCACACCAAGGCTTTAACTACATTCAAAAGTTTGCCCAAGTGTCCCTAGCCCTTTGGTCT
Organism: Palaemon carinicauda; assembly: GCF_036898095.1. Taxonomy (NCBI): domain Eukaryota; kingdom Metazoa; phylum Arthropoda; class Malacostraca; order Decapoda; family Palaemonidae; genus Palaemon; species Palaemon carinicauda. Next base: position 57,256,008 of record NC_090750.1, on the reverse strand, counting down.
GCATCAAAAGCACACCAGGGCTTTAACTACATTTAAAAGTTTTCCCAAGTGTCCCTAGCCCTTTGGTCTGCATTAAAAGCACACCAGGGCTTCAACTACATTCAAAGGTTTGCCCAAGTGTCCCTAGCTCTTTGGTCTGTGTCAAAAGCACACCAAGGCTTTAATTACATTCAAAAGTTTGCCCAAGTGTTCCTAGCCCTTTAGTCTGCATCAAAAGCACACCAGGGCTTTAACTACATTCGAAAGTTTTCCCAAGTGTCCCTAGCCCTTTGGTCTGTGTCAAAAGCACACCAAGGCTTTAACTACATTCAAAAGTTTGGCCAAGTATCCCTAGCCCTTTGGTCTGTGTCAAAAGCACACCAAGGCTTTAACTACATTCAAAAGTTTGCCCAAGTGTCCCTAGCCCTTTGGTCTGCATCAAAAGCACACCAGGGCTTTAACTACATTCAAAAGTTTGCCCAAGTGTCCCTAGCCCTTTGGTCTGTGTCAAAAGCACACCAAGGCTTTAACTACATTCAAAAGTTTTCCCAAGTGTCCCTAGCCCTTTGGTCTGCATCAAAACAACACCAGGGCTTTAACTACATTCAAAAGTTTGCCCAAGTGTCCCTAGCCCTTTGGTCTGTGTTAAAAGCACACCAAGGCTTTAACTACATTCAAAAGTTTGCCCAAGTAACCCTAGTCCTTTGGTCTACATCAAAAGCACACCACGGCTTTAACTACATTCAAAAGTTTGCCCAAGTGTCCCTAGCCCTTTGGTCTGTGTCAAAAGCACACCAAGGCTTTAACTACATTCAAAAGTGTTCCCAAGTGTCCCTAGCCCTTTGGTCTGTGTCAAAAGCACACCAGTGCTTTAACTACATTCAATAGTTTGCCCAAGTGTCTCTAACCCTTTGGTCTGCATCAAAAGCACACCAGGGCTTTTACTACATTCAAAGGTTTGCCCAAGTGTCCCTTGCCCTTTAGTCTGTGTCAAAAGCACACCAAAGCTCTCACTGCAGTCAAAGGTTTTCCAGGTCTTCCTAGCTCTATGCCTATGTCAAAAGCTCAGCAGAGTTCTCACCGCAGAAAACTTTGGGCAGGTCTTTCCAACTGAAAAATGGGCTGCATAATTGCAAGGCCCACAAGTGGCCATAAGGGCTAAGCAATCTACAACAACAACAACAACATTCCAAGCCTTATGTCTGTGTCAAAACCACAGCAGAGCTCTCACTGCAGAAAACATTGGGCAGGTCTTTCCAACTGAACAATTGGTTGCATAATTGCAAGGCCCACAATTGGCCATAAGGGCTAAGCATTCTGCAACAACAACAACAACAACATTCCAAGCCTTATGTCTGTGTCAAAACCACAGCAGAGCTCTCACTGCAGAAAACTTTGGGCAGATATTTCCAACTGAAAAATGGGCTGCATAATTGCAAGGCCCACACTTGGCCATAAGAGCTAAGCAATATACAACAACAACAACAACAACAACATTCCAAGCCTTATGTTTGTGTCAAAACCACAGCAGAGCTCTCACTGCAGAAAACTTTGGGCAGATCTTTCCAACTGAACAATGTGCTGCATAATTGCAAGGCCCACAATTGGCCATAAGGGCTAAGCAATATACAAAAACAACAACAACATTCCAAGCCTTATGTCTGTGTCAAAACCACAGCAGAGCTCTCATTGCAGAAAACTTTGGGCAGATCTTTCCAACTGAACAATGGGCTACATAACTGCAAGGCCCACAATTGGTCACAAGGGCTAAACAATTTACAACAACAACAACAACATTCCAAGCCTTATGTCTGTGTCAAAACCACAGCAGAGCTCTCACTGCAGAAAACTTTGGGCAAATCTATCCAACTGAACAATGGGCTGCTTAACTGCAAGGCCTACAATTGGCCACAAGGGCTAACATTCCAAGTCCTATGACTGTGTCAAAACCACAGCAGAGCTCTCAGTGCAGTATCCATTACTGTCAAAGGAGCTCTTCTTGATGCAGAAGAGGTACAGATAGAAAGGATTCTCTATGTCCCTGTTGTACAAACATTCCCCTTGGGCCCACACTTGAGTCTATTCCATCCTCCGAGTTCATAGGAGATTTATCGAAACCCAAAAAGAGTTATGCAGTGCCAGTGTCAGTGCCAGTGGATCAACTACACCTTCGCTCTACAGAATTGCACATTTATAGACAACTGTGTGGAGAGGTTGTAGATGTAAAATAATACCAACTGTTGACTAATATTTTGCAGCTACAAATGAAGAATTCAAAGAGAAAACTGTATTAGGAGATTTATATGTTTACAGAATGAAAGGCCATTTAAATTAAAAGTATGTGTAAAGAAAACAGGATATTAGGGTAGAAATATGGACCAAAACGGCCCTGTAGAAAATATTCAAAATTGGATTGATATTCATATAAAAATCTAAATGAATTCGATGAATATTATTTTATTTGAAACATATATGATAATTGATTTCTCTGGCGAATGATAAAAATCATTTATAAAATTCCTTATATTGAAAAATACAAAATGAGGTTCCAAAGTGACATAGTAATTCCGTATTAATATCCTATTCATGCTGGCAGTATCTCTTTCTAAAATCATGGGATAACCTAAAGAAAAAGATATATTGCAAAATATATTAAGCGTAAAGCTGAAATAAAATAATATCCACAAACGATAAAAAGAGAGGTGAAAGATTGATTTTTGATGAATAAATATAATGCATAAAATCAGATTTATTGAAGTTTAGAGGTCGATGTCTGCCGGTTTCTTAAAACATTTATTTTCTGTCATTATTTTGATAGAATTTATGGCTGTTTCTGAATATATATATATATATATATATATTATATATATATATATATATATATATATATATATATATATATATATATATATATATAAATATATATATATATATATATATATATATATATATATATATATTTATATATATATATATATATATATATATATATATATATATATACATATATATATATTATATACAGGATATACATATATATATTATATATATATATATATATATATATATATATATATATATATATATATATATATGTATATATATAATTATATATACATGTATATATATAATTATATACAGTATATATATACACACATATATATATATGTATATATATATATATATATATATATATATATATA
>NC_090750.1:57227826-57245326 GCF_036898095.1 Palaemon carinicauda | reverse complement strand
TATATATATATAAAAAAGAGGATAACCCAAAACTTTAAGCATAAGTATGATAGTAAACAGAACTTGTTTATCTGAAAGAAAAACCATTAAACGCCACTTAATAAGATACCGAGGTATCAAGTCATAAAAGTCTGTATTACAAATCAATCACATTAGCGTTAGAAACGCTCGGCACACATGTCTGTACTTATGCTAGGTCCACCTTTGAAAGAAGGAACAGTCTATGTAGGCACTTGGTGCCCTTCTTTAGTTTGTAGTACAGTATGTATCTACACACTCACCCTGGACTTAATCGTCCCAATTAAGACCACTGTTCCTCGCAGAGTTAAACAGTAGGGTTAACTACACGACCCACTGCTACCACAGATCTCTTAAGTTCCTCTACTTGCTTTGCATAGTGGCGAAAGAACACCCTGGAAGACTTCCAGCCCGTGTATGAACGGAGATGTTCAAAATCCATACAATTAAAGAAATTTAGGGATGAGGCAACTTTCCTCGGATCGTGACCTGCGGGTGTACTGTCAGGATCCGCTCTGCGAATAAAATATGTGATTTTCGCTCTGAGTTGATTCAGAGATAAATTTGAGCCTGATGTTTCTCCCCTGAATAGTTGACCACCCTTGAAGTCTGAAGTTCTACGAAGATAGACCTTTAGGCATTCAACTGGACATAGAGATGCATCTTCTTTCAGAGGGCAGATTCTCCAGGGACCCCACCTGTTGGTGGGTAACTCATTCTTGGCGAGAAACGTAGGATCCGGAAACAGGTTCAGATCCCCCCCATCCAGGAACTGAACACGACCTGCCTCTCTCGAGAGGGCTACGATCTCACTAACCCTGGCCCCGGACGCGAGTGCAAATAGAAAAATAACTTTTTGCGTCAAATCCTTTAACGCACATTCTTCATTGCTCAACAGGGAGGCGAAATGAAGAACTTTGTCTAAAGACCATGAGATGGGCTTTGGAGGTGCTGAAGGTCTGAGCCTAGCGCAGGCTTTCGGAACTTTATTAAAGATCTCGTTACCTAGGTCGATCTGGAAGGCAAATAAAATGGGTCTCATCAAAGCAGATTTACACACTGAAATCATGTTAGCTGCCAACCCTTGGCCATGGAGGTGGATGAAGAAAGATAAGCAGAAGTCTGTTGAGATCTCCTGCGGATTCTTTGCCTTTACAAAGGCCACCCATTTTCTCCAAGATGACTCATATTGCCTTCTAGTCGATTTGCACTTATATTCTTCTAGGAAGTCTATGCTGGCTTTCGAAATCCCGAAACGCTTTCTCACCGCAAGGGCGAGAAAATCATGAGCTGCAGGGTCTGGGTTTTCTGTAATGAAGCGCAGACAGTCGACTTCTGGACTCGCTGGGTCAGAACTGGATGTGGTAGCGGCACAAACTTCATCTGTAGTTCCAACGCCAAGGGGAACCACATACTGTTCGGCCACTAGTGGGCCACTATTGCCGCTACCCCCTTGAAGGATCTCAGTTTGTTGAGGACCCTCAACAGAAGGTTGTGAGGAGGGAACAGATAAATCCTAGACCATCTGTTCCAGTCGAGGGACATCGCGTCCACTGCTTCCGCTAAGGGGTCCTCGTACGGGGACACGTACAGGGGCAACTTCTTGTTGTCTTTCGTCGCAAAGAGGTCTATCTGCAGTTCTGGGACTTGATTCAGAATGAAGGAGAATGATCCTGCGTCTAAGGACCATTCCGACTCTATCGGTGTGAACCTGGATAGAGCGTCCGCTGTCACATTGCGGACTCCTTGAAGGTGAACTGCCGACAGGTACCACTTCTTCTTTTCCGCCAATCTGAAAATGGCTAACATCACTTGGTTGAGAGGTGGTGACCTCGACCCTTGTCGATTCAAGCATCTCACAACCACCTCGCTGTCAATCACCAATCTTATGTGGATCGAGTGACGCGGGGAGACTTTCTTTAAGGTAAGGAGCACTGCCATAGCTTCTAGAAAGTTTATATGAAAGGTCCTGAATAGCTTGGACCAAGACCCCTGGACTTTTTTCCGATGAGAGTGACCTCCCCATCCCTCCTTTGAGGCGTCTGAGTGAATCGTCATCGACGGGGGAGGTGGCTGAAGAAGAACAGACTTCTTTAGATGTCTGGCTTGGGACCAAGGCCTGAGAAGAGTACGTAGCCGAGGCGGCACTGGTCTTCTCAGATCTCTTCGCGCGTTTGATGCATACCTTCTCCAAACTCCGGTTGCATCCTTTAGCTGTGCTCTTAGCACTGGGTCTGTCACTGAAGCAAACTGGAGAGAGCCTAGTACCCTCTCCTGTTCGCGTCTTGATATCCTTTCGGAATCTAGAAGTCTCTTGACAGAGCCCGCTATCTCCTTCCTTTTCTTCGTCGGGATGGAGAAACTGTGTGACAAAAGGTCCCAGTGGATTCCCAGCCACTGGAACCTTTGGGATGGAGAAAGTCGAGACTTTTTTCTGTTGATCTTGAAGCCTAGGTACTCTAGGAACTGGATTACCTGACTGGAAGCTTGCAAGCATTCGGTCTCGGATGCTGCCCACACCAGCTAGTCGTCCAGGTAGGCTACTACCTGAATTCCCTTTAGGCGTAATTGTTTGAGAGCTGCGCTCGCAAGCTTCGTGAAAATCCTTCGGGCTATGTTTAGCCCGAATGGCATGGCTCTGAAGGCGTATAGTCTCCGTTGTAGCCTGAACCCTAGGTAGGGGGAGAGTCGACGGCTGATTGGAATGTGCCAATAGGCGTCTGACAAGTCTATAGAGACTGAGTATGCCCTCTTGGGCAGTAAGGTCCTTATGTGTTGCAGTGTTAGCATCTTGAATTTGCAATTCACTATGAACTTGTTGAGTGGCGACAAGTCCAGAATGACTCTGAGCTTTTCCGAGTCTTTCTTGGGAACACAAAACAGCCTCCCTTGGAATTTGATGGACGTCACCTTTCGGATCACCTTTTTCTCCAACAGTTCTTGAACGTACTCCTCCAGAACGGGGGTGGAGTGTTGGAAAAACCGAAGGCACGGGGGTGGAGTGCTGTACCAGCTCCAGCCCAGTCCATTCTTGAGTAGGCTTTGGGCCCAGGGATCGAAGGTCCAGCGATCCCAAAATTTCATCAGTCTCCCTCCTACCGGTATCGTTTCACTTGGACTGCCGTCCTGAGGTCTTGCCTCCCTGACCACGACCACCTCTGAATCCCCTTCCCCTTGAGGGGCGCCTAGACGAGCCTCTGGCTGCTCCTCTAGGTTTTGCACGAAAGGAAGAAGACTGTCCTTCGAACATTGGGGTGAATGTGGATGACTGACCTGGCACAGCCTGGGGTACCCACTGAAAAGTAGTCGGGGTTTGTGCCACCATCTGGGGCACTGGAGGCAATGGCAATTGCAGTTGCTGTTGCTGTCTAAAAGGCTTGGCTGACCGAGACGGTAGCCTAGTCCTCATATTCTTCCTCTTTGGTTGAGGACCCTCATCCGGGGAAGATTTTCTTTTGATAGACAGGCCCCACTTCTGGAGAAGGTTTCTATTCTCCACGGCGGCCTTATCAACAACCTCTTTGACCACATCGGTAGGGAAAAGGTCTTTTCCCCAAATGTTGGAGGAGATTAACTTCCTTGGCTCGTGTCTCACCGAGGCCCCGGTGAACACGAACTCCCTGCAAGCTCTCCTTGCCCTGACGAAGCTATAAAGGTCCTTCGTCACTGTGGCTAGATGAGACTTAGCCACTACCATGAACATTTCATGGACCTTGGGGTCACTTGCCATCGTCTCAAGAGTAGTCTGATGAGACATTGAGGCAGCCAGTCTTTCTTTTGTCTCGAACTCTCTTCGTAAAAGAGAGTCGGACAGCTTGGGGAGGTCCTCGCCGAATTGCCGTCCGGCAATATCAGCCTCCAACTTTCCCACTGAGAATGTCAGATGGACATCCTTCCAGTCTTTGTGGTCCATAGGCAGGGCCAGCGACAAGGGTTTACACTCCTCCAGGGAGGGGCAAGGCTTGCCGGCCTCGACTGCCTTTAGGACAGCCGCAAACCCTTTCTGTAAAAAGGGGAAGGCTCTAGCAGGAGAGGACACAAAAGAAGGGAGCTTCTTGTTCAATGCAGCTACCTTCGAGTTAGAGAAGCCCCTCTCTTTCATCGAGGATGAAAGTAGGGCTTGAGCCTTAGCGTGGTCCATAATTATGACCTCCTTCGGCTCTGTCTCCTCCCTTGAAGCTGGTTCTTTTCTCAGCCAGACATAGCAGTCCGGATATGATGCCTTGCTGGGCCAAAATTCCACCTCCTCTAGTGGAACTGAACCCAGCTTATCCGAGATGACGATCTTTCCAGTCGTTATTGGCATGTGCTCAGCATACCTCCAGGGGTTAGCATCTGAGCATACGGGAAGGTCTTTCACATTGAGCCCTTTCCGGGGTCCACGTGATTCTGCCAGGGACTGCATACGCAGTTCCATAGCAGCCGCCTTCTCCTGATTCTCCTTCTGCATTTGTTGGATCATTCCAACAATCGAAGAGAGGGCCTGTCCCAGTTCTACTGAGAGACCGGCCGATGTTGAGGGGATAGGATCCGGAATCTGAACCGGAATAGCCGACACCTCGTCGACCTCATCCTCTACGACATCCGGGGTTTGAACTTCATCATGACCTTCTGCCAGGAGGTCTTATTCCAAACGTTCGTCCAGGTCAGACATCCTGTCATCTAACTGGATGTCTTGCATCGCAACTGCGACTTCCACGTCCACCTGGACTTGATCTTGAGGGATCTCCTCTTGAGGCTGGGGAATCACTGCATCAGCTGATGCCTGGGGAAAAAGATACGCCCTCATCTTCTCACTTGGAAGATAAGGGCCAGAGGTGTTCTTCTTGAAGCCCCTTACCCAAGTACGAAGCTTTTCCCTTGCTATATCCCTTGATTCCGCCGTTCTAGGGGAATCAAAAGCCTCAGTAATCAGGTTAGTGCATACAGTACATACCTGAGGGTCCCAATACTGGAGATCATCCTTGGAGACAGCGCATGCTGCATGTCTCCTACAACACTCATGTCCGCAGAGGTTCTTGCTGCGGACATTGCAGAAAACATTTCCGCACTTCGGAGGGTCCTCCTGTAAAGAGAAGAAATTTCCATGAGTATCAAATGAACTATGTATCACTGGATATGCATAGTATAGCATAACAATTCATAAAGGAAAGACACACACTTGTGTTTCCCTCACAACCCATTGTTGCAGCCTTCCAGATAATAAAATCAAAAATGGTTTATCTCTTCTAGAGTAACCAATGCAAGGTTTCCAGAGGAAACAGGTGGAGCTCACACCTAAGCAATGATTTTAAAATCCTGGATAATAGACAGGGAAGAACTCAGCTTCCTATCTGAGGGCAACAGCAAAGGGGCGTGCAAGAAAACACAATAGTGTTAGAAGACAAAGTGCTGTACCAAAACCCTTACTATAGTTTTCCTCTTACTGTATATGCTATACAGAAGAATACTAGTACAGTATAGGGGGATGTGTGCCGGCCTGCCTTTGCCGGCCGGCACACACCACATCTAGCTTTAAAGTATACTACTTAACAGCTATAGGGCGGCAGCACTCTGGTTCAAATGCCTGTGCCGGTCGGCAGCAACTGCTGGCCGGTAACAGCCAGTGTTGGCCGGCAATGGCTGCCGGCCAGCAACTACACAAGGTAGTACCCAGCTGCCGGCCACACTCTTGGTGACCGGCAGACAAGGGCTGACATAAGCCGGCCGGCAAAGGTACAAGACCGATGCCAGCCGGCAGCAAAAGAACCAGAGGACTACACCTGCCCGGCTACCGGCCTCATAGGCCGGCAGCCGGGACAGGTACAGCACTTAGAAGATAAATAGAATGGATGCCGGGATAAGAGTGTACACAGCCTCCAAGCCCGGCAACCGAAAGAGTGCATATAAGGAAGGGGAGAAACTAATTCAGGCTTCCTTGACCCATGCCGTCCGGCTCTGCCGGCAGGCATGGATGAGGGACCAAGAGAGGTCCGGGCAGCACTCGAAAACATAAGACCCTTGCCGGCCAGCAGCTCTGCCGGCCGGCAAGGGGCTGAGTCAATTCCACATCCTAACCTATACTAGGTCCAGAAGTAGAACGACGTACAGTACAGTAAGACCCCTGCCGGCCAGCTCTGCCGGCCGGCAAGGGGCTGAGTCAATTCCACATCCTAACCTATACTAGGTCCAGATGTAGAACGACGTACAGTACAGTATGAAGAAAGAGGGGGAAGGGACAAGAGGGTCCTGCCAACCTTGCTTTAGTGACAGATCACCCGCAGCTAAGAAACTTATCTTAGCCTAAGGGAGATCTAAGGGGAAAGGCCAGCAATACTTGCCAGCTTCCAGAGCACCAAAGCAAGGAAGGCGTTGCTACTCCCAAGGGAAGAACTTATCCTCCCGCGAGAACAGCAACAGGACTAGTCTGGTAGATCACAAAAGAAGGAATCATATCCACAGAAACCTTCGGTAGTGACCTAAGGGAGCTAAGCTCCCTTTGTATGTGTTAGGTCAGCGAGGGGGACTCAGCCCCAAGCCAGACAACACAGACTCAGACTAAAAACTCTGTTCTTCTGTCCCTCTTGAACCATAACTACAGGAACAGGAAGGTACAGTAACACCCTAGTATAGTTTTATCGAAAATAAATTTCGGAAAAAAACCACTTAGGGATAAGCCCAAGGCTTAAACAGAGGGAAAGGGATTGCATACCTTCTCCGAAGAAAAGAAAGCAACCGGGGAGTATGATAAAGTATACTAAGGCTCCATAAGCAACTAGCCTAGGCACCAAGAGAATCGATTACCTAATTCACCGAAACTCACTCGTATACTATCTTGGAAATATTCCACACAGTCTAAAATGTATAAAATATAGCCTAAAGCTTCAATAAAATTTTAATTACACTCGGAAAAACCATAATCATGCATGAAGTACTAGGACCTAACGACTAGGCTACATGGCCTAGCGTAGGCCAGAATGGCGAATACTTCGCTAAATAATACTAAGCACGAAAGGAAATCCTATGTAATGCTAAATAGCTAAAATTTATTAAAGCAAAACAACCAGGAATGTCACTCTGACTAACTAACTTATACCTAGCGAGCGACAGCGTCCAAGACGCCTCTGGTAGGCTACGGCTCTTGTATCAAAGATTAATCCTATTAATCACTCAAAATTTTACCAAGAGCCTACATTTATACATAACAGACACTATACTCAACTTATCAGAGGCCGACGAAGACGTAGAAGCCATGAAAAGTCGAATAAATCCAAGATTTGCGAGAAAAACAGGAAAAAACACCGAGTTGTTAAGCTACGCAAAAAGGAATACAGATGGCGCCAGGCACGCATACGAATCGGAGGATAGGGAAGCCTTGGGAGCGGCTCCCCTTTTTCTTTCCCGAATTCGTATCTCGCCAATCACCTCCTACGAGACGAAATCTCTGTCCAGGATGTAGATTGCCATGTGGCGTGTCTAGAATACGTCCTCTGATATATCGCGATATCCCTTTCACGAGGGATACTCGCTCCAGGAGTTAGAATTCTGGTACCTTAAGGTAAATTCTCTGGGAATATCGCCGTAGTTGTAATATACCCTAGGAAGCTACCCTATAGGAACTTCCATCAGGACGACATGGCTTGAGCCCAAAAATATATATATATATATATATATATTTATATGTATATATGTATATGTATATATAAATATATATATATATATATATATATATATATATATATATATATATATATATATATATATCTATATATATATTTATATGTATATATGTATATATATTAATATATATATATATATATATATATATATATATATATATATATATATATATATATATATATATATATATATATATATATATATATATATATATATATATATATTAATATATATATATATATATATATATATATATATATATAAATATATATATATATATATATATATATATATATATATATATATATATATATAAATATACAGTATATATCTACATTGTATGTACATTGTATATATATATATATATATATATATATATATATATATATATATATATATATATATATATATATATATATATATATATATATATATATATATATATATATATATATATATATATATATATGTATATATATACATTTATATATATATATATATACATTTATATATATACATATACAGTATATATATATATATATATATATATATATATATATATATATATATATATATATATATATATATATATATATATATATATATATATATAAACACACAAAACACACACATTCATATATATATATATATATATATATATATATATATATATATATAACGGATTTTGAGCGGAGCGAAAAATCTATTTTTGGGTAAGATAGCCATGTCGTCCTGATGGAAGTTCCTTAAAGGCAGCTTCCTAGGGTATATTACAACTACGGCGATATTCCCAGAGAATTTACCTTCAGGTACCCAGAATTCTAACTCCTGGAGCGAGTATCCCTAAAAAGACCTTAGGGATATCGTAAATATCAGTGGACGTATTCTTGACACGCCTCATAGCAATCTATACCCCGAATAGAGTTAACACTTCGTAGGGGTAAAATGGCAAGAAAACGAAAACGATAAGAAAGGGGGGAGCCGTTCATAAGGCATCCCTCCTCCCCGTTTCGAAAGCGTGCCCTGCGCCGCTCACGGCGCCATCTGTATTCCTTGTAGCGATACACGAGGTGCTACAGATACTGTATGTAGGGAGGGGTCCTACTATCCTTTTCACTCTTATTTATTTATTTTATTTTTGAAAAGGAGCAGGGCGGGTCCATCAGGACGACATGGCTATCTTACCCAAAAATAGATTTTTCGCTTCGCTCAAAATCCGTTTTTTGGGCTCAAGCCATGTCGTCCTGATGGAAGTATACCAGAGCATTACTGTATCTGTGGATTCTCAATACGTGCTGTACTCCTCAAGAATGTTTCTTAGTCAACTCGACTGACAGACCTAAGATGTTACCGTTATACATCTTTTCACTAATCATAAGCCATGAGAGTGCTTCCTGCCCCCTACAGGGAGGAGTCCTACTAGACTCTAGAAACGAACGAAGAGTACATATACCTATGTATGAATCACTCGCCAGCCAGTACCATATAGTGGTCTCACTCTATATGAAGTAAAGCGAAGTCTTACGGGACTACAGTATCCAAAAGAAAAAGTCCCGACCAGCACCCTGGTCGAAGTAAAATTAGACAAAAGGTTATATCTGCGTAGGATTAAACTTGCTGCTACCACCATCCTCAGAAAGGGGTGGAGTCCTTATTGCTAAGGAAAGTATAAACCAGTATAATCCAGGCTTTGCATTAAGGAATAGGCTATTATAGATATCCCCGATTAATATACATAGGCTAAATGCTCAAAAAACAATATGAAATCAAAAATAGGTGAAGGAGACGCAAGGTTCCCGAGAACAAGTTTATTGAGAAACAATAAATAGACATGGTCACCATAAATATGTACATATGCTAGGTGGATGACCAACAATTTACACAAGTACTGTAGTGCATGGATGAATGATTATCTGAAAGAAAACATATGTGTCACTTACACATACCCCGGTATCAAACTTAACGTCCATGTTACTACTTTGCTGACAATAGCGTTGGCAAACGCTTGGCACACCTGTCTGTACTTGTGCTACCATCACCATAACGTTGGAACAGTCACTGTGGGCTCTGAGAGCCTTCACTACCAGTTATATCAACGCATATAACTAACCATTCACCCAAGAATCCAAGTCCCAAATGATTCCGCTGTTCCTCGCAGAGTTAAACAGCAGGGTTAACGACGCAACCAACTGCTACCACAGACCTCTTTAGCTGCTCCACTTGCTTAGCATAGTGGCGAAAGAATACCCTGGAAGACTTCCAGCCAGTGTATGAACGAAGGTGTTCAAAATCCATAAAGTTAAAGAAGTTTAAGGATGAAGCAACTTTCCTCGGATCATGACCTGCGGGTGAACTGTCAGGATCCGCTCTGCGAATAAAATATGTAATTTTCGCCCTAAGCTGATTTAAAGATAAATTCGAGCCCGATGTTTCTCCTCTGAATAGTTGGCCCCCATGGAAGTCTGAAGTTCTACGAAGATAGACCTTAAGGCATTCTACGGGACATAGAGATGCATCTTCTTTCAGAGGGCAGATTCTCCAGGGACCCCACCTGTTGGTGGGCAACTCGTTCTTAGCGAGAAACGTAGGGTCCGGAAACAGTTTCAGTTCTCCCCCATCCAGGAACTGAACTCGGCCCTCCTCTCTCGAGAGGGCCACAATCTCACTAACTCTGGCCCCAGAAGCAAGGGCAAAAAGGAAGATCACTTTTTGAGTCAGGTCCTTCAACGCACATTCCTCATTATCTAGTAATGAGGCAAAATGAAGGACTTTGTCTAATGACCATGAAATAGGCTTTGGAGGAGCTGATGGTCTAAGCCTAGCACAGGCCTTTGGGATCTTATTAAACATCTCGTTAGCGAGGTCTACCTGGAAGGCATATAGAATGGGTCTTGTTAGAGCTGACTTACATGTAGAAATTGTGTTCGCCGCCAGCCCCTGTCCGTGGAGGTGAATGAAGAAGGATAGGCAGAACTCCGTAGAGATCTCGTGCGGGTTCTTATCTTTGACAAAGGCTACCCATTTCTTCCATGCAGATTCGTACTGCCTCCTAGTAGACTTACACTTGTATTCTTCCAGGAAGTCGATACTATCTTTCGAGATTCCGAACCGTTTCTTCACCGCTAGGGAGAGAAAATCATGAGCTGCAGGGTTCGGGTTTTCTGTAATGAAGCGAAGACAGTCGACTTCTGGACTTGCTGGGACAGAACTGGGTCCGGGAGTGGTAGAAACCTCAGTCGTAGTTCCAGAGCTAGAGGGAACCATATACTGTTCGGCCAGTTGTGGGCCACTATTGCTGCTACTCCCTTGAAGGATCTCAGTTTGTTGAGGACCCTCAACATCAGATTGTGAGGGGGAAACAGGTAGATCCTGGACCATCTGTTCCAATCGAGGGACATCGCATCTATTGCTTCTGCCGAGGGGTCCACGTATGGGGACACATATTTCGGCAGCTTCTTGTTGTCCTTCGTCGCGAAGAGGTCTATCTGCAGTTCTGGGACTTGTCTCAAGATGAAAGAGAATGATCCTGCGTCTAGGGACCATTCTGTCTCTATCGGTGTAACCCTGGATAGAGCGTCCGCGGTCACATTCCGGACTCCTTGAAGGTGAACTGCTGACAGGTGCCACTTCTTCTTCTCCGCCAGTCGGAATATGGCTAACATTACCTGGTTGAGAGGTGGGGATCTCGATCCCCGCCGATTCAGACATTTCACAACCACCTCGCTGTCCAGTACTAACCTTACGTGGATCGAGTGACGTGGGGATACTTTCTTCAGGGTAAGAAGTACTGCCATAGCTTCTAGAAAGTTTATGTGAAAGGTCCCAAATAGTTTGGACCAGATCCCTTGCACTTTTTTCCGATGGGAGTGACCCCCCCACCCTACCTTTGAGGCGTCTGTGTGGATTGTCACTGACGGGGGGGGGGGGGTGGCTGAAGAGGTAGAGACCTCTTTAGACGACTGGCTTGAGACCACGGTCTGAGAAGAGAACGTAGTCGAAGTGGGACCGGTCTCTTCAAGTCCCTTCGCTCTTTCGATGCAAAGGTTCTCCATACTCCCGCTGCATCTTTTAACTGTGCTCTTAGCACTGGGTCTGTTACTGATGCAAACTGAAGAGAGCCCAAAACCCTCTCTTGTTCGCGTCTTGATATCCTCTCGGAACCTAGAAGTCTCCTGACAGACCCCGCTATTTCCTTCCTCTTTGACATCGGGATGGAAAGACGGTGTGACACTAGATCCCAGTGAATTCCCAACCACTGGAACCTCTGAGCTGGAGAAAGACGAGACTTCTTTCTGTTGATCATGAAGCCTAGATATTCCAGGAACTGAATCACTTGTAGGGAAGCTTGCAAGCATTCTGCTCTGGATGCTGCCCACACCAACCAATCTTCCAGGTAGGCTACTACCTGGAACCCTTTTAGGCGTAACTGTTTGAGAGCTGCGCTCGCAAGCTTCGTAAAGATCCTTGGGGCTATGTTTAGTCCGAAGGGCATCGCCCTGAAAGCGTAAAGTTTTTGTTGTAGCTTGAATCCTAGGTAGGGGGAGAGACGACGACTTATTGGAACGTGCCAATATGCGTCTGACAAATCGATGGAGACGGTATATGCCCTCTTGGGCAGTAAGGCCCTTATGTGTTGTAACGTTAACATCTTGAACTTGTGGTTCACTATGAACTTGTTGAGTGGTGACAAGTCCAGAATGACTCTGAGTTTCCCCGAGTCTTTCTTGGGAACACAAAACAGCCTCCCTTGGAACTTGATGGACTTTACCCTCCTGATCACCTTTTTCTCCAACAGATCTTGGATGTACTCCTCCAAAACGGGGGTGGAGTGTTGGAAAAATTGAGGGCACTGGGGCGGAGTACTGTACCAACTCCAACCCAGTCCATTTTTGAGAAGGCTGTGGGCCCAGGGATCGAAGGTCCAGCGATCCCGGAAATACTGAAGTCTCCCACCTACCGGCGACACTTCACTTTGACTGCCCTGCAGTCTTGCCTCCCTGGCCGCGACCACCTCTGAATCCTCGTCCCCTAGAGGGGCGTCTTGATGACCCTCTAGCTGCTCCTCTGGGTCTTGCACGAAACGTGGTCGACTGTCCCTCGAACACGGGATTGAATGCCGGGGAAGCTGATGACATGGCTTGGGGAACCCATTGGAAGGTGGTCGGGGTCTGGGCTACCAGTTGTGGAACCGGAGGCAAAGCTGGCTGCTGCTGCTGTTGTCTTTGCGGTTTGAAGGACTTGGCTGGACGGGAGGAAAACCTTGACTTCTTCGCCTTTCCTTTCGGCTGAGGGCCCTCATCCGGAGAAGACTTCCTCTTAAGGGACAGGCCCCACTTCAGGAGAAGATTGCGGTTCTCAGTGGCTGCCTTGTCCACGATCTCTTTGACCACGTCCTTGGGAAAGAGATCTTTACCCCAGATGCTGGATGAAATTAGCCTCTTGGGTTCATGCCTCACTGTGGCCGAGGCGAACACAAACTCCCTACAGGCCCTCCTTGCTTTAACAAAGCAATAGAGGTCCTTGGTTACTGTGGCCAGATGGATTTTGGCCATAACCATGAACATCTCTGGCATCTTGGGGTCGCTAGCCATCGTCTCCATGTTGGTCTGGAGAGACATCGAGGCTGCCAGGCGCTCCTTTGTGTCCAATTCCCTCCGTAGAAGGAATTCCGACAACT
Organism: Palaemon carinicauda; assembly: GCF_036898095.1. Taxonomy (NCBI): domain Eukaryota; kingdom Metazoa; phylum Arthropoda; class Malacostraca; order Decapoda; family Palaemonidae; genus Palaemon; species Palaemon carinicauda. The sequence goes on along the minus strand of NC_090750.1, from coordinate 57,231,972 downwards.
TGGGAAGGTTTTCGCCGAACTGCTGTCCTGCAATGTCGGCGTCCAACTTCCCAACCGAGAAAGTAAGGTGCACCTCCTTCCAGTCCTTATTGTCCATTGGCAATGCCAACGATAGAGGTTTACATTCCTCCAAAGACGGGCACGGCTTGCCAGCTTCAACCGCCTTCATGACGGCCGCAAACCCCTTTTGCATAAAGGGGAAGGCCCTAGCCGGGGAGGATACAAAGGAGGGGTGCTTCTTACTCAAAGCGGCAACCTTTGAGTTTGAGAACCCCCTCTCCTTTAAAGCAGCTGTCAAAGTGGCTTGAGCCTTGGAGTGATCCAGGATAATCACCTCCTTTGGTTCCGTCTCCTCCTTCGAAGCCGGCTCCTTCTTCAAACGGACATAGCAGTCCGGGTAGGCCCCTCTACTGGGCCAGAATTCCACCTCCTCAAGGGGAACTGAGCCCAGTTTCTCCGACATGACGATCTTCCCAATCGTCATCGGCATGTGCTCGGCATATCTCCACGGGTTGGCATCCGAGCACAGAGGAAGGTCCTTAACGTTGAGCTTCTTTGGAGGTCCACGTGATGCTGTGATCTTCTGCATCTGGAGCTCCAAAGTAGCGGCCTTCTGATTATTCTCCCTCTGCATCTGTTGGATCATACCAACGATGGAAGAGAGAGCCTGTCCAAGCTCTGCTGGAAGAGCGGACGAGGTAGAGGGGATAGGTTCAGGGGCCTGAACCGGCACGTCTGATGATACGGGAACCTCTTCCTCCACGGCAATAGGATCTCGATCCTCCTCCTCGCCCTCTGCGAGGAGATCCTGCTCCGCACGATCGGACAAGTCGGACATCTTGTCGTCCAACTGGATGTCCTGCATGGCGTCAGCGACATCCTCCTCCACTGGAATCTGGATCAGAGGGATCTCCGGCCGAGGCTGGGGAACAACAGCATCAGGGGAAGCCTTGGGAAAAAGGTATGCCCTCATCTTCTCGTTAGGAAGATAAGGTCCAGTGGTGTTTTTCTGAAAACCCCTTACCCATAAGCGAAGCCTCTCCCTCGCTGCATCTCTTGACTCCGCCGACCTAGGGGATTCAAAAGCCTCTGATAGCAGGTTAGTACATACAGCACATACCTGCGGATCCCAGTAACGATGGTCATCATTGGAGGCTGCACAAGCCGCGTGCCTCCTACACGAGGCATGTCCGCAAAAGTTCTTACTGCGGACATTGCAGAAGACACTATCACACTTCGGATGCTCCTCCTGTAAAAGAAGAAAAATTTCCATGAATATCAAGTGAATTTCAATTCACATGTAACAAATGAGTATTCAACAAGAATAAGGGAAAGACACCTACTTGTGAAACCCACACAAACACCTGTGGAAGCCCACCAGCCAAGTCACATAGTTAGTCTTTACTAGAATAACCAGAGAACGTATTTCCAAAGGAAATTAGGTGTAGCTCACACCTAAGGTAAAATATTACCATTCCGGCCAGGGATAAAAGAATTATCTTTTATCCTTGTAAGGCGACACCAGGTGATTGTACCAGTAACACAAGTAAGATAGAAAAGACAGTGTTGTAACCTACTACATCATGAACTCCCTTGGTTGAATATACCACCAAGAGAGGACTGATACAGTACCTGAGGGTGGTGTGCCAGCCGGCTATTGCCGATCAGCACCCCCCCCCCCCTGTTTTTCGAAAGGTAGATCTCAAGTACACAACATCAGATCACCTTTATTGGGGAGAACTCCAGATCCCATGCCTGAACCGGCCGGCAGTGGTTGCCGGACCGCAGCCACCCGGTTTGCACTGCGTTGCCGGCCATCATTCTTAGTGGCCGGCTGACTGGGCAGTGTCGCAGGCCGGCCGGCAGCAGTAAACAAACCCTGCCGGCTGGCCCCACACTAGGCAGCGCTCGGCTGCCGGCCCCACTTGTAGTGGCCGGCAGATGAGCAAGAGACCGGCCGGCAAAGGTATACACCCAACGCCGACCGACAGCAAGAGAACTGGAGAACACCCCTCCCCACCGACGGCCGGCCTGTAGGCCGGCAGACGGCAAGGACAACACATACTAAGATAATAGAATGAGTGCCGGGTTAAGAGACTATGAGTCTCTGGGCCCGGCACCCGAAAGAGTGCCGAAAGGAAGGGGAGACACTAAGTCAAGCTTCCTAACCGCTGCCTACTGAATCTTCAGACGGCAGCGATGGAGGGACCAAGAAAGGACCGGGCAGCACTCGAAGTAATGGTCTCTGCCGGTCGGCACACTCTGCCGGCCGACAGGAGACCACGTCAGTTCCTCATCCCAACCTAGGCTAGGCAAGGATGCGGACGACTGACACAAGGAACGGAAAAAAGAAGGGAAGGACAGAGGGTCCTATCCAACCTTACCTTGGTTAAGGGTCATTCCCAACTAAGACAGTTCATCTCAGTTAGAGAAAGACCCGAGAGGGAGGCCGGCACTACTGGCTGCCTCCCAAGAACCACGGCAAGGAAGGAATTGCCTTTCCAGAAAAGGGAACATATCCCGAGACCGGAACGGCAATAGGACAGTCTGATGAGTCACCGAGTAAAGGGATCACTACTGGAACCCAACAAGGTGGACCAAGGGGATAACCCTTAATGCCCGAGTCAATCAGCAAGGGAGACTCTGCCCCATGCCAGACAAACCGGGCTCAGACTAAACACTGTTGTACTGTCCCCCTCTGAACCAATACAGTTGGAACGGGAAGGTACAGTACTACTCCAGCATAGATATATTTGAAGATTAATTCAAATAAACCACTAGAGTTAAGCCTAAGGCTTAAACAGAGGGAAAGGGTTTGCCCCTTCCCCGAAGAGAAGGGAGCAAACGGGGAACAGATAATATTATAATGACCTAAGACAACCTAGCCTAGGCACTAAGAGAATCGATTACCTAATTCACCGAAACTCACACCAATACTATCTTGGAAGGTACTCGAAAAGGACTTATATGTATAACGTTGCCTAACGCTTAAAGCAATAAATTCACATTTGGAAGACTAATTATCATGCAGGAAGTACATAGGCCAACAACTAGCCTACGAAGACTAGTGTTGGCAGCCTTGGCAAAACTTCGCCAGGCACACTACTATCGCATCATAACAGAATTCCTAAATAAGCTAAGTAGCTAATATTTAAGCGCAAAGGGGCTGGGAACGTCGCTCTTGCTAACAAATAAATCCTATTCTAGCGAGCGACAGCATCCATGATGCCTCCAGCAGGCAACAGCTCTTGTATCAAAGATAACTCTTTTAATTACTTTAATTTTAACCAAGAGCCTACATTTATACATAAAAGAAATAGTACTCAACTTATCCGAGGCAGAAGAAGTTGGAGAAAGCATTATTAAGCGAGAAAATTCCAAGATTGGGTAGAAAACAGGGAAAACACACCGAGTCGTAGAGCTACGCAAAAAGGAATACAGATGGCGCCGTGAGCGGCGCAGGGCACGCTTTCGAAACGGGAAGGAGGGATGCCTTATGAACGGCTCCCCCCTTTCTTATCGTTTTCGTTTTCTTGCCATTTTACCCCTACGAAGTGTTAACTCTATTCGGGGTATAGATTGCTATGAGGCGTGTCAAGAATACGTCCACTGATATTTACGATATCCCTAAGGTCTTTTTAGGGATACTCGCTCCAGGAGTTAGAATTCTGGGTACCTGAAGGTAAATTCTCTGGGAATATCGCCGTAGTTGTAATATACCCTAGGAAGCTGCCTTTAAGGAACTTCCATCAGGACGACATGGCTTGAGCCCAAAAATATATATATATATATATATATATATATATATATATATATATATATATATATATATATATATATATATATATATATATATATATATATATATATTCATAAATTCCGTGTTTATTTAATAAATAGCCTGAACCAACTACATGAAAAAAGATATTTCCTTTTCAGTAACGCAATATAAAATATATAAAACATAAATAGGAAGCATTAGATATATTTTATAAACTAATGCATTTTACATTCACGTAAGATATCTTCTTTTCAATGTCAAAGAAAGAAGATGAAAAGTCCAGTTTAATTTAACAAGAATAGTATACGTTAATCTAACTTGAGCCAATCATTTATCCAGGAAGAAAATGACAAAAGTTTGAACGA
>NC_090750.1:57213804-57218804 GCF_036898095.1 Palaemon carinicauda | reverse complement strand
AGCTGGGTACTACCTTGTGTAGTTGCTGGCCGGCAGTCATTGCCGGCCAACACTGGCTGTTGCCGGCCGGCAGCTGCTGCCGCCGGCACAGGCATTTGAACCAGAGTGCTGCCGCCCTATAGCTGTTAAGTAGTATACTTTAAAGCTAGTTGTGGTGTGTGCCGGCTGGCAAAGGCAGGCCGGCACACATCCTCCTATACTGTACTAGTATTCTTCTGTATAGCATATACAGTAAGAAGAAAACTATAGTAAAGGTTTAGGTACAGCACTGTATCTTCTAACACTATTGTGTTTTCTTGCACGGCCCTTTGCTGTTGCCCTCAGACAGGAAGCAGAGTTCTTCCTGTCTATTATCCAGGATTTTAAAATCATTGCCTAGGTGTGAGCTCCACCTGTTTCCTCTGGAAACCTTGCATTGGTTACTCTAGTAGAGATAAACCATTTTGATTTTATTATCTGGAAGGCTGCAACAATGGGTTGTGAGGGAAACACAAGTGTGTGTCTTTCCTTTCTGAATTGTTATGCTATACTATGCATATCCAGTGATACATAGTTCACTTGATACTCATGGAAATTTCTTCTCTTTACAGAAGGACACTCCGAAGTGGGGAAGTGCTTTCTGCAATGTCAGCAGCAAGAACCTCTGCGGACATGAGTTTTGTAGGAGACACGCAGCATACGCTGTCTCCAAGGATGATCTCCGGTATTGGGACCCTCAGGTATGTACTGTGTGCACTAACCTGATTAATGAGACATTTAAATAGGTAGGAAGATGCTTCGTACCTGGGTAAGGGGCTTCCAAAAGAACACTTCTGGCCCTTATCTTCCAAGTGAGAAGATGAGGGCGTATCTTTTCCCTAAGGCATCAGCTGATGCAGTGATTCCCCAGCCTCAAGAGGAGATCCCCTAAGTTCAGATCCAGGTGGATGCTGAAGTTGCGGTCGCGATGCAAGACATCCAGCTAAATGACAGGATATCTGATGTGGACGGGTGTCAGGAGGAAGACCTCCTGGCAGAAGCCCAGGATGAAGTTCAAGCCCCTCTACATCGGCCGTTCTCCCAGTAGAGCTGGGACAGGCCCTCTCTTCTATTGTTGGAATGATCCAACAAATGCAGAAGGAGAATCAGGAGAAGGCGGCTGCAATAGAACTGCGAATGCAGTGCCTTGCAGAATCACATGGGCCCCAGAAAAAGCTCAATGTGAAAGACCTTCCCTTGTGCTCAGATGCTAACCCATGGGGGTATGCTGAGCACATGCCGATGACGACTGGAAAGATCGTCATCTCGGATAAGCTGGGCTCAGTTCCCCTGGAGGGTGGAATTCTGGCCCAGCAAGGCATCATATCCGGACTGTTATGTCCGACTGAGGAAGGAACCAGCTTCAAAGGAGGAGACAGAGCCGAAGGAGGTCATAGTGATGGACCATGCTAAGGCTCAAGCTCTACTTTCATCCTCGATGAAAGAGAGGGGCTTCTCTAACTCAAAGGTAGCTGCATTGAATAGGAAGCTCCCTTCCTTTGTGTCCTCGCCTACTAGAGCCTTCCCCCTTTTACAGAAAGGGTTTCTGGCTGTACTAAAACCAATCGAGGCCGGCAAGTCTTGCCCCTCCCTAGAGGAGTGTAAACCCTTGTCGCTGGCCCTGCCTATGGACCACAAAGACTGGAAGGACGTCCATCTTACGTTCTCAGTGGGAAAGTTGGAGGCTGATATTGCCGGACGTCAGTTCGGCAAGGACCTCCCTAAGCTGTCTGACTTTCTTTTGCGAAGTGAGTTCGATACAAAAGAAAGACTGACTGCCTCAATGTCTCTTCAGACTACTCTCGAGACGATGGCAAGTGACCCCAAGGTCCATGAAATGTTCATGGTAGTGGCCAAGCCTCATCTGGCCACAGTGACGAAGGACCTTTATGGCTTCGTCAAGGCAAGGAGAGCTTGTAGGGAGTTCGTGTTTACCTCGGCTACGGTGAGGCACGAGCTAAAGAAACTAATCTCCTCCAACATTTGGGGAAAAGACCTTTTTCCCTACCAACTTGGTCAAAGAAGTTTTTGATAAAGCCGCCTCGGAGAATAGAAACCTTCTCCAGAAGTGGGGTCTGGCTATCAAAAGAAAGTCTTCCCCGGATGAGGGTCCTCAACCAAAGAGGAAGACTATGAGGACTAGGCTACCGTCTCGGCCAGCCAAGCCTCTTAGACAGCAACAGCAACTGCAATTGCCATTGCCCCCAGTGCCCCAAATCATGGCACAAACCCCGACCACCTTTCAGTGGGTACCCCAGGCCGTGTCGACACAGTCCACGGCATTCACCCCAGCGTTCGAAGGGCAGTCTACTTCCTTTCGAGCAAAGCCTAGAGGAGCGGCCAGAGGCTCGTCTAGACGCCCCTCAAGGGGAAGGGGATTCAGGGGTGGTCGTGGTCAGGAAGGCAAGACCTCAGGACGGCAGTCCAAGTGAGGTGATACCGGTAGGAGGGAGACTTCTGAAATTTCGGGATCGGTGGACCTTCGATCCCTGGGCCCACAGCCTACTCAAGAATGGACTGGGCGGGAGCTGGTACAGCACTCCACCCCCGTACCTTCGGTTTTTTCCAACACTCCACCCCCGTTATGGAGGAGTACGTTCAAGAACGGTTGGAGAAAAAGGGTGAAGCCCATCAATTTCTAAGGGAGGCTGTTTTGTGTTCCAGAAAGACTCGGAAAAGCTCAGAGTCATTCTGGACTTGTCGCCACTTAACAAGTTCATAGTGAATTGCAAATTCAAAATGCTAACACTGCAACACATAAGGACCTTACTGCCCAAGAGGGCATATTCTGTCTCTATAGACTTGTCAGACGCCTACTGGCACATTCCAATTAGCCATCGACTCTCCCCCTACCTAGGGTTCAGGCTACAACGAAGACTATACGCCTTCGGAGCCATGCCATTCGGGCTATACATAGCCCCAAGGATTTTTACGAAGCTTGCGAGCGTAGCTCTCAAACAATTTCGCCTAAAGGGAATTCAGGTAGTAGCCTACCTGGACGACTGGTTGGTGTGGGCAGCATCCGAGACAGAATGCTTGCAAGCTTCCAGTCAAGTGATCCAGTTCCTAGAGTACCTAGGCTTCAAGATCAACAGAAAAAGTCTCGACTTTCTCCATCTCAAAAGTTCCAGTGGCTAAGATCCACTGGGACCTTTTGTCACACCGTTTCTCCACCCCGGCGAAGAAAAGGAAGGAGATAGCGGGTTCTGTCAAGAGACTTCAAGATTCCGAAAGGATATCAAGACACGAGCAGGAGAGAGTACTGCGCTCTCTCCAGTTTGCTTCGGTGACAGACCCAGTGCTAAGAGCACAGCTAAAGGATGCAATCGGAGTTTGGAGAAGTTATGCATCAAACGCGTGAAGAGATCTGAGAAGACCAGCCGCTTCGGCTAAGTACTCTTCTCAGGCCTTGGTCCCAAGCCAGACATCTAAAGAAGTCAGGTTCTTCTTCAGCCACCTCCCCCGTCGGTGACGATTCACTCAGACGCCTCAAAGGAGGGATGGGGAGGTCACTCTCATCGGAAAAAAGTCCAGGGGACTTGGTCCAGGCTATTCAAGACCTTTCTCATAAAACTTTCTAGAAGCTAGGGCAGTGCTCCTTACCTTAAAGAAAGTCTCCCCGCGTCATTCGTTCCACATAAAGTGGTAATAGACAGCGAGGTAGTTGTAAGATACTTGAATCGACAAGGATCGAGGTCACCACCTCTCAACCAGGTGATGTTGGCCGTCTTCCGATTGGCGGAAAAGAAGAAGTGGTACCTGTCGGCAGTTCACCTTCAAGGAGTCCGCAATGTGACAGCGGACGCTCTATCCAGGTTCACACCGATAGAGTCGGAATGGTCCTTAGACGCAGGATCATTCTCCTTCATTCTGAATCAGTCCCAGAACTGCAGATAGACCTCTTTGCGACGAAAGACAACAAGAAGTTGCCCCTGTACGTGCCCCGTACGAGGACCCCTTAGCGGAAGCAGTGGACGCGATGTCCCTCGACTGGAACAGATGGTCCAAGATTTATCTGTTCCCTCCTCACAACCTTCTGTTGAGGGTCCTCAACAAACTGAGATCCTTCAAGGGGTAGCGGCAATAGTGGCCCACAAGTGGCCGAACAGCGTGTGGTTCCTCCTGGCATTGGAACTGTAGCTGAAGTTTGTACCACTACCAGATCCAGTTCTGACCCAGCGAGTCCAGAAGTCAACTGTCTGCGCTTCATTACAGAAAACCCGGACCCTGCAGTTCATGATTTTCTCTCCCTAGCGGTGAGAAAGCGTTTCGGGATTTCGAAAGCCAGTGTAGACTTCCTTGAGGAATATAAATGCAAATCTACTAGAAGGCAATATGAGTCATCTTGGAGAAAATGGGTGGCCTTTTGTCAAGGCGAAGATTCCGCAGGAGATCTTGACAGACTTCTGCTTATCTTTTTTCCCCACCTCCATGGTCAAGGGTTGGCAGCGAACACGATTTCAGCGTGTAAGTCTGCTTTGACAAGACCCATTCTATATGCCTTCCAGGTCGACCTAGGTAACGAGATCTTTAATAAAGTCCCGAAAGCCTGTGCTAGGCTCAGACCTTCAGCACCTCCAAAGCCCATTTCATGGTCTTTAGACAAGTTCTTCATTTCGCTTCTCTGTTGAGCAATGAAGAGTGTGCGTTAAAGGATTTGACACAAAAAGTTATTTTCCTATTTTGCACTCGCGTCCGGGGCCAGGGTTAGTGAGATTGTAGCCTCTCGAGAGAGGCAGGTCGTGTTCAGTTCCTGGATGGGGAAGAACTGAACCTGTTTCCGGATCCTACGTTTCTCGCCAAGAATGAGTCACCCACCAACAGGTGGGGTCCCTGGAGGATCTGCCCTCTGAAAGAAGATGCATCTCTATGTCCAGTAGAATGCCTAAAGGTCTATCTTCATAGAACTTCAGACTTCAAGGGTGGTCAACTATTCAGGGGAGAAACATCAGGCTCAAATTTATCTCTGAACCAACTCAGAG
>NC_090750.1:57206304-57208804 GCF_036898095.1 Palaemon carinicauda | reverse complement strand
TATTATTATTATTATTATTATTATTATTATTATTATTGCTATTGCTTCTGCTGTTGTTGTTAGTGTTTATTATTATTATTATTATTATTATTATCATTATTATTATCAATATCATTGTAGTTATCGTTGCTGTTATTTGTTGTTGCTGCTGTTTATTGTGTGACATTAAAAAAATATCATGCTTATAAGCTTGATAATTTCACCAACTTTCCAGACAAATTTCATAAAATGTCTCTTTATATTTTTGGGAAAAGGGTCACACCCAAACCACCTTTATATTTTTATTATTTCAATACATCTATATTCCCCCTTTCATTAATATTCTCCCCCTCACTTCCCGCTTTCCACTTATTCACCCAAAAAATTCAAACGTTGAATATACAAAACAGGAGAGAGCATTGTGCGGCTGAAATGGTGTTGCTGTTGTAAAGGTAAAGTGTTCCTTTGAAGTTAAGAACAATTCGAAAGCTGGAATTTGTGAAAAAAGTTATTAAAGATAAAGAAAACTTTGAAGATAGTTGCTGGTTATACACAAGAGCAATCAGAAAGACAAGAAGAAAATAAGTATAAAGCAAACGAAATGTAACATTAAGCTGATGCCAAAAAAATACATAGACCAAAATTAAATTGATAAAGAAATTCTGAAGATAGTTGCTGGTTATACACAAAAGCAATCAGAGAAAGACAAGAAGAAAACTAATGTGAGTAGAGAAAATCTAACATTATGCTGATGCCAAAAATATTTAGGCAAAAATAAGTTTAAATAAAGAAATTCTGAAGAGTAGTTACGTGGTTTATACACAAAAGCAATCAGAGAAAGACATGAATATAAGTATAGGCACACAAAATCTAACACTAAGCTGATGCCAAAAAATACATAGACCAAAATTAGATTAATAAAAAAATTATGAAGATAGTTACCCTTCATACACAAAAAACAATCAGAGAAAGACGAGAAAAAAAAAAAAAAAAAAAAAAAAAAACAAGTGTAACCAAACAAAGGGTTGAATCTGTGTGTATGCATGAGTGTACATACACATATCTAAATATTTAGCTGTTATTTTTGAAGGGGCGCTTACACTAGACCTTAGCATTCGTGTCTGGTTTAGTCTGAGCATCTCCTCTGGTGGCTATCCGATATTAGTCCGTTCAGTCCGTTACTTCTCGGTACTCATACGTTTTACACGTTCTTCATACGTTCACTGACCTTTGTCATTTTGTTCCTTATCCGTTGGTGTTCGTTAGACTGTCTGTTGCTCATTCCGTTCCTTGTTCGTTAGTTATTCGATTTAATCGTTCCTTGGTGCCATAGCCTCTGTAACACGGTCTTCCACTGTCTTGGGTTAGAGTTCTCTTGCTTGAGGAGAAACTGGGGCTCACTTATCTATTTTGTTTCTCTTCATTTTGTTATTTTGAAGTTTTCATCCTTTTGTTATCATCAATTTTTTACAGTGTATATATGAAAGATTTATTTTATTGTTATTATTGTTTTTAAATCTCTCTTGTAGTTTTTCCTTATTTCCTTTCCCTACTAGGCTATTTTCCCTGTGGGAGCCCATGGGCTTATAACATCATGCTTTTCCAACTTTGGTTGTACCTTAGCTAGTAATAATAATTGTAATAATAATTGTGCCATAGCCTCTGTACCATGATCTTCCACTGTCTTGGGTTAGAGTTCTCTAGCTTGGGGGTACACTCAGGCACACTATTCTATCAGTTTCTTTTCCTCACTGGGCTATTTTCTTTGTTGGAGCCATTGGGTTTACAGCATCTGGTTTTTTCAATTAGGTTTGTAGCTTAGCTAGTAATAATAATACAAAAACAATAGTGGCATAGCCTCTGTCTTGGTTTAGAGTTCTTTTGCTTGAGGGTATACTCAGGAACATTATTCTAGCTTATACCTCGTTTCCTTTCCTCACTGGGCTATTTTCCCTGTTGGATTCTCTGTGTTTACAACAACTTGCTTTTCCAAATAGGCTTGTAGCTTAGCTAGTAATAATAATAGCAATAATAATAGTGTCATAGCCCTCTGTACCATGGTCGTCCACTGTCTTGGGTTAGAGTTCTCTTGCTTGGGGATACCACTCCAGGCACACTATGCTATCTGTTTCCTTATTTCCCTTTTCCTCACTGGGCTATTTTCCCTGTTGGAGCCCTTGGGCTTATATTATACTGCTTTTCAAATTAGGGTTGTAGCGTAGCCGCTAATAATAATAATAATAATAGTGTTATAGCCTCTCTACTATAGTCCTCCACTGTCTTGGTTAGAGCTCTCTTGTTTGAGGTTACACTCAGGCCAACTGTTCTATCAGTCTCCTTTCTCATACTGGGCTAGTTTCCTTGTTGGAGCCCTTGGGGTTATAGCATCCTGCTTTCCAACTAGGGTTGTAGCTTGGCTAGTAATAATAATAATAATAATAATAATAATAATAATAATAATATCATAGCCTTTGTACCATGGTCTTCCACTGTCTTGGGTGGAGTTCGTTTGCTTGAGGGT
>NC_090750.1:57198804-57201304 GCF_036898095.1 Palaemon carinicauda | reverse complement strand
ATATCGGCGTCGATGGGCGGACCACACTTAAAAATTTGCATTGAAAAAAACGGTAAATGTCTGGCAACATTTATTCCAGGATTTTTACCGTTTATAAAAAAAAACCGATATAATGACGTAAAGGAGTGATATTACGGTCACCAACCCGTAAAAGATAATAGCAAAGTATAGTAAAATTACGGTCGCCCATATTTTACTGAAATACGGTGAGACCAGTTTACTTGTTACGGAGAATTAACGATTAGAATTACGTTTTTTTTTTTTTTTTTAACAGTGCACGTAATGGACTGTCGATTGAAGACATGCATAAAGGACACGTGGGACTGATAGCAATTATAATAATAAGTGTTTGATATGCGTTAGCATCAATAGCATTTCTCTATCCTTCAGGCAAAACCTTACTTAGTCATAACAAAATCTCATTACTGCCTCATTACAGTTTTAATCTCCGCATTTTCAAATAACATCAAATGTTATGGAGTAATTTAATAACTGGTCTTTATTCTTTGCTATTACATCTGTAATGAGATCTTTTGAGATAAAAATTTACAATCAAAGTTGTCTTTACTTTCTCACTACCCACCACATAATCATAATTCTTTGTAATATTTAATCACTGCTTTTATCTAGTCTTTGATATGTCGATAGCCATTTCCTATCAGATACTCGTCTCACGCATTGCTACACTAATTTGATATTATCATATATTTTTATACGTTAGACTGAAGTAAATGAAATATAAAAATGTAATTCATTTTTCAATTACCTATGTTCGTTTTGATCATAAACCCACTTTCAATTTTTTTTTTTTTTTTGTAATCACCTACAAAAGAAAATTGAATTAACTTCAGTGTCCCATAGATGAAAATACGCTTTATGACTGCTTTTCATAATGTATGGCATTTATAAACGAATTATTATTCTTAAAAAAATTTTAGCGAGCAAGAGAAACAGGGAACTTAAACAAGGAACTTTTTTAAAGCTTTAGTTAATGTTATATAAAACCTTTGCAAATCTAAATAAAAAAATATTCATATTATAATACAATAGGCTTATCTAAGTCTCACGAAAAATTGCCTAAAAAAAAGCATTAAAAAAATAAATATTCAATCGTGTTCGCCTAGCATTCGCATTGCAGCAGATCGATCCCTCCTGGACCGTGAGTTTAAGCTGGTTACTGAGGGATGGGTGCACTGCTGGGGTTAGGCACCATAGTAAGGGGTTGGGTTGCCTAGCTGACGTTCTGGTGAGTATCTATTATGATGAAACTTTTAGACACCACTTAATAGTCCATTGGATAAAAAAAAAAACACTGTCTACTACCTGTCAATTCTCCCATACGCTGATATCAATCATAACACTACATTTTTGTTCTATGTAAACTTATTCAAGTATCCAAAAAAATGGAGATATGTCGAAAGCTTAGTTCAATGCGGTAAAAGCATAGCCATCGTTTTTTTTTTCTTCTTTTTGTATCCACTGCCAATCTGTCATTTGTGATCAATTGAAACTCTCTCTCTCTCTCTCCTCTCTCTCTCTCTCTCTCTCTCTCTCCTCTCTCTCTCTGAATATATGTCATATATAGGGTATGTATGTAAATATATACAAACATATATATATATATATATATATATATATATATATATATATATATATATATATATATATATATATATATAGTATAGCTTAATATGTACAAGTGTATATGCATATACATATATATAATATATTATATTATATATATATATATAATATATAATATATATATAGGTGTGTATATATGTATATATAATATATATATATATATATATATATATATATATATATATATATGTGTGTGTGTGTGTGTGTGTGTGTGTGTGTATGTATGTTTATACCAACCTTATTATAAACAGATACATGTACATTACATATACATATGAAAATGTATGTTTACATATTATACCCAAATTTTGCGAGTGGAAAGAGTTACTGACTGACGTCACCATCAATTAAAGGCTTAACAACCAGCTTATGCTTGTTAGCCCGTGAGCTCTTCACGCTTGGTACCTACTAATCCTCAAAGCATTATACTTGGTAAGTGCGTTTATATATATATATATATATATATATATATATATATATATATATATATATATATGTTTATATATATATACATATATATATATATATATATATATATATATATATATATACATATATATATATATATATATATATATATATATATCTATATATATATATAATATACAATATATATATATATATATATATATATATATATATATATACATATATATATATATATACATATATATATATATATATATATATATATATATATATATATATATATAGGCTATCTATCCCTGTTGGGAACCTTGCCCTATTAGAGCCCTGATTTTCCAACTAGGGTTATAGCATAGTTATTAGTAATAATAATAATAATAATTAATAATAATAATAATAATAGCAATAGCAATAGCAATAATAATAATAA
>NC_090750.1:57183808-57186308 GCF_036898095.1 Palaemon carinicauda | reverse complement strand
CTAGAAGGCATTGAATATTAATCATTCCCTAGACATGATTATGAATGACCTCAATCTGAGCATCAGACTTCAGTCACGTATTTATGTTTAATCTGCTTTCTTTCCAGGAACTTCAGTTCCAGTATTCTTTTTTCCTGGAATGCTAAGCTCCTATGAAAAGAATGTGTTGAATGGTGTTATTAACCTGATTCAGAGAGTCTGCTCTTTGATATTAACGTTCTAGAGCAACGTACTCTCCCATAGAGCTTTTTATAATTTTCAGAAACATTGTCAAACAACTATTTATAAAACTGTACATTTGATAAGCCTGGCCTTAATTTATAAGCCACCCATGCAAGGATATTTATATATTCATGAGACAGTAATTTATAAGCCACCCATGTAAAGATATTTATATATTTGCGAGACAGTAATCTATAAGCCACCTATGTTAAGATATTTATATATTTGCGAGACAGTAATTTATGATACACCCATGTAAAGATATTTATATATTTGAGAGACAGTAATTTATAAGCCAGCTATGTAAAGATATTTATATATTTGAGAGACAGTAATTTATAAGCCACCCATGTAAAGATATTTATATATTTGAGAGACAGTAATCTATAAGCCACCCATGTAAAGATATTTATATATTTGAGAGACAGTAATTTATAAGGCATCCATGTAAAGATATTTATATATTTGCGAGACAGTGATTTATAAGCCAGTCATGTAAAGGTATTTATATATTTACCTTCGCCAACGAAGTTGTAAGGAGGTTAAGTTTTCTCCCCGGTTTATCCGTTTGTGTGTTTGTTTGTGAATAGCTTCCTGGCCACAATTTTACTCATAGAGTAGTGAAACTTTCAGGGATTAATAGTTATCTTAAGACGAGGAAGTGATTCAATTTTGAAAATCCAAGGTCAAAGGTCAAGGTCAAGGTCGAGGAAAAGGTCGAACAAGTTAATTATTATTATTATTATTATTATTATTATTATTATTATTATTATTATTATTAACAGCAGTCAAATTAAATTAGATCTCAAATATTCACCACTGGATTCTCTACGAAGCTAAACTTTTTACCAGTAATTCTTGCCAGCCATAATCAGTATTTTTTGTAGGGAGGTGGGCGGGGGGGGGGGGGGAGCAATGAGGAACGCCAGTTCAAGTTTACACATAATACACATTAACATCCATATGGTATGGCTGGGCTAGTGATCTCACGCCATAAACACCTCATGACGTAACGTGCTTAAGGGGATATACATATATATATATATATATATATATATATATATATATATATATATATATATATATATAGCTATATATACATATATATATATATATATATATATATATATATATATATGTGTATATGTATATATATATATATATATATATATATATATATATATATATGTGTATATGTATATATATATATATATATATATATATATATATATATATATATGTGTGTGTATATATATATATATATATATATATATATATATATATATATATTTGTATATATATGTGTATATATTCATAATTATAAATATTTATATATATATATATATATATATATATATATATATATATATATATATATATATATAAATATATATATATATATATATATATTCATATATATATATATATATATATATATACATATATATATATATATATACATATATATATATACATATACATATATATATATATATATATACATATATATATATATATATATATATATATATATACATATATATATATATATATATATATATATATATATATATATATATATATATATATATATATGTACATATATATATATATATATATATATATATATATATATATATATATATATATATATATATATATATATGTACATATATATATATATATAAACATCCACTTGAAACAGACCTATGTACGAACACACACATAAAATACTACAAAGTAGTGTTAGGAGGACAATGAAAAACTTCCGTATCACAAATCTTGAAAGGAAAAAATCTTGTGCAATATATTGACCATTAATCCTCTTGCCAAAAGGAGCAAATATATTTCGCATTTTCTATCCCTTTATTTCAGAATCACAAAAAGATCTTTGCTACTCTTTTCCTGCAAATTGTATTAATTCACTTATTTCCAATTACCATTTTCAGTTCGAATAGAATTAGCTGGATTTGAAAAACAAGAACGAGGTAATATCTTTTTGCTGTTTTTAGATAATTGAATATGATTCATTATTATTATTATTATTATTATTATTATTATTATTATTATTATTATTAAATGCTAAGCTATAACCCTAGTTGGAAAAGCAGGATGCTATAAGCCCAGGGGCCCCAAGAGGGAAAATAGCCCAGTAAGGAAAGGAAATAAAGAAAAAGAAAATATTCCATGTATAGTAATAACATTAAAATAAATATTTCCTATAAAAACTATGAAAAACTTCAACAAAACAAGAGGAAGAGAAACTAGATAGAAGTGT
>NC_090750.1:57176308-57178808 GCF_036898095.1 Palaemon carinicauda | reverse complement strand
TCGTTTAAAGAGGCAATTAATTTTTCATTATCGTAAGTCATGGAAGATTGATATATGTCCTATAATGCTAAAGCCTTCACTTGCAATATCAACGTTGCATATTTTATTGCGTTTATGGATATTTTAGTGTTCTGGGCTGGATGTTCTCTAACCTTTCCGGATGCTCATATCTCTACGGGAATACCTTGAAATAAATACTAATACCAATTCCCTAATATCGCAAGAGGGTCTGCCCCTCTCTTTTATTCTTCTCCTGTACTTCTCTTTCTCCCTATTTCCTAAATCTTTCCAATCCCGAGTACCTGCCTTTGAGCTATAAACTGGATTGTATCCAGGGGTACTCTTTCTTACCCCATATTCCCCACTTCCCTATCCTTATTATTATAATTGTATTGGAGGTTACCGTCTAGGGCAGTGGTTCCCAAACTTTTTTGCCTTGCGCCCCCCTTCTGCATTAAGCATAGATCCCATGCCCCCCCCCTCCCCCACCCTTGAAATTTCTGCCCAAGTAGAAAGTATTATTTCAATAAAATAAACATTGTTCATAGAAAATGGTTAAAATAAATATATTATGATGAAACAAAATTTTATCATAAACTTTTTTCAAACTGTTTTAGCATTATACAGATTGCAGTTATTACATTGATAGAAAATACTGGAAAAAATACAAATTACTGCAAAAATAAACATAATTTTTACTCTTAATACAATCATTCATGGATCATGACCACATCAAAAAATATTACACATCCTCCTTAGTAATTGATTTATCCATATTTATGTAGTATTGTAAAACAAAAGCCATCATAATTACTACATTTTTATTTTCATTGTTACTATTTTAACTACTTGCGCCCCCCTTGAAAGCTCCTGGCGCCCCCCTAAGGGGGCGCGCCCCCCTAAGGGGGCGCGCCCCCCAGTTTAAGAATCACTGGTCTAGGGGAATCAAATCCGACCTACAATAACCTCAGAGGTACAATTTGGTGAGATATATTTATGAAATACAACAGGGAACTTATAATGACTTGATCTATTAATGTTGTGAGAGAGTGAGCCAACTATAAGAGGTCTGGATATATTTTACAGCAGCTGGGAAATGTTTTTTGCTGATTTTAGTATATTTCTTTTTTGATAAGTCACCATGTTAAAGAGGGTAGCTGCCATGAAGGTTTAGTTTAGGAACTAAGATTCCTTTAAAATACTATCAATTTTGTTAGTAATAATTACTAGAAACTTAACACTTTGTTTCCCACATTGGTCATTAGTTTTAATAATCATTACCAGTTATGAAAAGAATCCAGTCTTAAAACAAATTCTAGTCTTAAAAGAATTCTAGTCTTAAAGATAAATCCAGTCTTAAAAAAAATCCATTCTTAAAAAAAAATTCGTCTTAAAAAATTTCAATCTTGTAAAAATTCTGGTCTTAAAAAAAACCAGTCTTAAAAAAATTTCCAGTTGTAAAACTATTGCAGTCTTAAAAAAATTGTCTCAAGGAAATTCCAGTCTTAAAAAGAATTCCAGTCTTAAAAAAACTCGTCTTAAAAAAAATTCCAGTCTTAAAAAATATTCCAGTATTGAAAAATATTCCGTTCTTAAAAAATATTCCAGTGTTGAAGAAATTCGTCTTAAAAAACTCGTTTAAAAAAAAATCCAGCCTTAAAATAAAATTAAAAAAAAGAAAAACGTCTTAAAAAACTCGTCTTAAATAAAACTCCAATCCTAAAAACATACCAGTCTTAAAAATAATTCGTCCTAAAAAAGTTCTAGTCTTCATAAACTTCCAGTCTTAAAATAATTCCAGTCTTAAAAAAATTCCAGTCTTAAAAAATGATTTCCAGTCATAAAAAAGAGTCTTAAAAAATTATCTTCACTCTACTTTTTCTCTCTCCTACACTAAACGTTAATAAATCTATATCATTATATGTTCTAAAAAGCCATCCTCAGCTGAAAGAAGACATCCCTAAAAGTTTTATCATTGTCATTATGCAACAGAAGTTCTTGCAGATGATAAAACGACCAAGACTCGTTTAATATGTCATAAACGGCCTCATTCGGGAGACCATTCTCTTGTTCAAAGGGCATTTCCGTAATGTGATCGATAGTTAAAGTTAGACGTAATCACAAATTCAGAGGAAATGTGTTTTTCCAATAATTTGGGTGAAAAAAAAAAGAAAGAAGAGGAAATTCCATGAGTGTATGAGAGCTGATATTAGTGGTTATTGTTCTAGTTCTGATGTAGTTTTAGTTTTACAGCCTACATGTATGTATATATATATATATATATATATATATATATATATATATATATATATATATATATATATATATATATACATGGTATATATATACATATACACACACATATATAAATATATGTATATAAATATATATATATATATATATACATATATATATATATATATATAGATAGATAGATAGATAGATAGAGATAGATAGATATATATATATATATATATATATATATATATATATATATATA
>NC_090750.1:57171308-57173808 GCF_036898095.1 Palaemon carinicauda | reverse complement strand
ATATATATATATATATACATGTTTGTATATATTTATATACATAGCCTATATATGACATATATTCAGAGAGAGAGAGAGAGAGAGAGAGAGAGAGAGAGAGAGAGAGAGAGAGAGAGATTTCAATTGATCACAAATGACAGATTGGCAGTGGATACAAAAAGAAGAAGAAGAAGAAAAAAAACATGGCTATGCTTTTACCGCATTGAACTAAACTGTCGACATATCTCCATTTTTTTTTTTGGATACTCAACGGAAAAATATAACGTTATGATTGATATCAGTCATATGGGAGAATTGACAGGTAATAGACAGTGTTTTTTCCATCGAATGGCCTATTAAATGAAGGTGTCGAAAAGTTTCATCATAATAGATACTCACCAGAACGTCAGCTAGGCAAACCCATCCCCTTACTATGGTGCCTAACCCCAGCAGTGCACCCATCCCTCAGTAAACAGCTTAAACTCACGGTCCCGGGAGGGGATCGATCTGCTGCAATGCGAATGCTAGGCGAACACGATTGAATATTTATTTTTTTAGGGCTATTTTTTAGGCAATTTTTCGTGAGACATTGATAGGCCTATTGTATTATAATATGAATATTTTTGTATTCAGATTTGCAAAGGTTTTATATAACATTAACCTAAAGCTTAAAAAAGTTCCTAGTTCAAGTTCCTTGTTTCTCTTGCTCGCTAAAATTTTTCTAAGAATAATAATTCTTTTATAAATGCCATACATTATGAAAAGCAGTCATAAAGCGTATTTTCATATTGGACACTCTGAAGTCAATTCAATTTTCTTTTGTAGGTGATTACAAAAAAAAAAAAAAGAAAAAAAAATCTGAAAGGGGGTTTATGATCAAAACGAACATAGGTAATTGAAAAATGAATTAATTTTTTTTTATTTCGTTTACTTCAGTCCAATGTATAAAAATGTATGTAATATCAAATTAGTGTAGCAATGTGTGAAACGAGTATCTGAATAGGAAATGGCTATCGAGATATCAAAGACTAGATAAAAGCAGTCATTAAATATTACAAAGAATTATGATTATATGTTGGGTAGTGAGGAAGTAAAGACAACTTTGATTGTAAATTTTAATCTCAAAAGATCTCATTACAGATGTAATAGGAGAGAATAAAGACCAGTTATTAAATTACTCCATAACTCTTGATGTCATTTGAAAATGAGGAGATTAAAACTGTAATGAGGCAGTAATGAGATTTTGTTATGACAAGATACGTTTTTCCTGAAGGATAGAGAAATGCTATTTATGTTAACGCATAACAATCACTTATTATAATTGACATCAGTCCACATGTCCTTTATAAATGCCTTCAATCGACAGTCCATTACGTGCACTGTTAAAAAAAAAAAAAACCGTAATTCTAATCGGAAATTCTCAGTAAAAAATAAACTGTTCTCGCCGTATTTCAGTAAAATATGGTATTTTACCATACTTTGTTTTTATCCTTTACGGGTTGGTGACCGTATATCATTCCTTTACGTCAATATATCCGTTTTTTTTAAAACGGTAAAAATCCTGGAATAAATATTGCCAGACATTTACCGTTTTTTTAATACAGATTTTTAACAGTGTGGTCCGCCCATCGACGCAGATGCCTTTCTGCTATTTCTTAATATATCATTGATAAACAGAATCCAACATTGGAGATTGAAGGAAGGGCAACATATGCTCCAAGGCCTTTAGGAAAGACAATTTGCAAACGAGGGCACCCAAGCTACAATCTTAATGGGAAAAGCAGAATGCTAAAAGCCTAAAGGCTCCAATAGATAAATCAACCCAGTGAGAAAAATGAATAGATATGTAACGAATGTAAATGTATTACAGAATAAATTAAGATCAACAGATTGAGAGATAAGACATAATTGAACATAGAAAAGAGACTTAGAATGATATAAGAGAGAGAGAGAGAGAGAGAGAGAGAGAGAGAGAGAGAGAGAGAGGAGAGAGAGAGAGAGAGAGAGAGAGAGGTTTACTGTCAATAAGAGTCTTCTTTTGGAGAGAGAGAGAGAGAGAGAGAGAGAGAGAGAGAGAGAGAGAGAGAGAGAGAGAGAGAGAGAGAGATTCCCTGGCCAATAAGAGTCTTCTTTTTGAGAGAGAGAGAGAGAGAGAGAGAGAGAGAGAGAGAGAGAGAGAGAGAGAGAGAGAGAGAGAGAGAAATTTACTGTCAATAAGAGTTTTCTTTTGGAGAGAGAGAGAGAGAGAGAGAGAGAGAGAGAGAGAGAGAGAGAGAGAGAGAGAGAGAGAGAGAGAGAGGAGAGAGAACAAATGATTACTTTACGGATATGTATCTAGACAATTTGCCACCAGGTGTTCTAAAACATTAGATACAATGAAAACTATAGTAACTGGGTGATAACCATCTTAATTTGCTGTATCATATGTCTTATTATATTAATTTTATATTGATTTTTATAGTCTTTTTATAGTTTATATATGACATATCTGTTTTTGACGTTGTTAATAGTTTAAATTTAA
>NC_090750.1:57165780-57168308 GCF_036898095.1 Palaemon carinicauda | reverse complement strand
GTTTTCTTACCCACTGTTTATTACAGTTACTAGCTTCTCTCAAAGGCTTGAGATCGAACGAGTTGCAATTAACTCCTAATGTGAGATTTTCAAGTGAGTTCTTCTTACCTCCTCACCAGCTGAACGAAAAGTGAAAATTAGAAGTTTCTTACCTTCTATTTGTTATAGTTGCTAGTTTCTCTTAAATTGCACAAGTTCTGAAGCACGTTTTGACTGACATCAATATTTGAGGGACATGAAGGCAATTTACTTTTAGGGCTGTAGTGGGCGATGTGGTAACGTCCCTGACTGGGGTTCGAGTCCCGCTCAAAATCGTTAGTTTTTTTGGTTGCTGCAACCTCACCATCCTTATGAGCTAAGGTTTTGGGAAGCCTATCGGTCCACCTGCTTAGAAATAATAACTCTGGATATCTTTCTTTTGGAGGTACTTAGAACTAATTACTATGAATATCCTTCTTTTAGAGGTACTTAGAACTAATAACTATGAATATCTTTCTTTTGGAGGTACTTGGAACTAATAACTATGGATATCTTTCTTTTGGAGGTACTTAGAACAAATAACTATGGATATCTTTCTTTTGGCGGTACTTAGAACTGAAAACTATGGATATCTTTATTTTGGAGGTACTTAGAACTAATAACTATGGATATATTTCTTTTGGAGGTACTTAGAACTAATAACTATGGATATATTTCTTTTGGAGGTACTTAGAACTAATAACTATGGATATCTTTCTTTTGGAGGTACTTAGAACTAATAACTATGGATATCTTTCATTTGGAGGTACTTAGAACTAATAACTATGGGTATCCTACTTTTGGAGGCACTTAGAACTAATAACTATGGATATCTTCCATTTGGAAGTACTTAGAACTGGAACCCTTTCATATGAAAAATCTCAAAGTGGTTAATTATGTAAAGCTAATTCTAGAAGGCATTGAATATTAATCATTTCCTAGACATGATTATGAATGACCTCAATCTGAGCATCATACTTCAGTAACATATTTTTTGTTTAATCTGCTTTCTTTCCAGGAACTTCAGTTCCAGTATTCTTTATCTCTGGAATGCTAAACTCCAATGAAAAGAATATGTTGAATGGTGTTATTAACCTGGTTCAGAGAGTCGACTCTTTGATATTAACGTTCTGGAGCAACGTGCTCTCCCATAGAGCTTTTTATAATTTTAAGAGACCTTGTCAAACAACTAGTCATAACACTGTACATTTGATAAGCCTGACAGTAATTTATAGGCCACCCATGTAAAGGTTTTTATATATTTACCTTAGTCAACGAAGTTGTAAGGAGGTTAAGTTTTCTCCCTGGTTTCTCCGTTCATGTATTTGTTTGTGAATAGCTTCCTGATCACAATTTTATTCATTGAGTAGTGAAACTTTCAGAGATTAATAGTTATGTTAAGACGTGGAAGTGATTCAATTTTGGAAATCCTAGGTCAAAGTTCAAGGTCAAAGGTCGAGAAAAAGGTCAAACGACTTAACCCTGACCTCGAGAAATAAGCTGCCATGACGGATGTCTGCACTCTCATTGTGACTTTTGTAGTTGTAAATGTGTTTTCCTCATCTTGGAAATTAAGGGTCATCAAATAAAAACACTGCAATGTATCAGGTTCTATGATTTTTTTTTTATTATTATTAGCATAACCAAAACCTACATTAGGCGATCTCTAGTCATCTTATATCAGATCTGTCATGAAGACTAAAGATCGTCATCTTATATCAGATGTGTTTTCATGATGGATCTGCTATAAGATTAGGGTTGGTATATTGAGGATCGGAGTCTTGAAGCAAAATATAATTTTTTTCTTTGGGGATAATTGCATCATATTTCACTATAGATTATTATCCTTATCAATCATTGTATGTTAACTCATTTCAGATCATTACTGATATGGATTTATCTTTTCATAATTCAATTTATGACTTCAGAGATAGGAAATGCTAGCATTTTCATAGTTGGGGCTCAACTACCTGTCCAAAAGAATGCAAAGTTCAAATTATGTTACAATAATATCATGGCGAGTTGAAAAATACCTTTTCAAAAATAATATTTACTAAAAAAAAAAACACACATTTTAGTTCCTTAACTAGAAAAGCACTCTTGGGAGTGCAATCCTCCACCACGGCAGCTTGTTTTTCTCGGGTAGGGTTAATCCGGTCGACCTTTTGCCTCCCCTTGACCTTGACCTTGGACCTAGGTCTTTCAAAATTGAATCCCTTCCACAACTCAACATAACAATTAAATCCTGAAAATTTCACTGCACTCTGGGTAAAATTATGGCCAGGACGACTCAACATTGCATTTAATCCCAGAAGGTTTCACTACTCTATGAGTAAAATTGTGGCCAGGAAGCTGTTCACAAACAAACAAACATACAAACGGACAAACTTATGTGAAAACATAACCTCCTCACAACTTTGTTGACGGAGGTAATTATATTTCCTTATGTCTCACCCAGATAAAAGGAATGAGCTTGAATATAAAGTCCCTGTCTTTTGAACAAATTTAAC
>NC_090750.1:57148280-57158280 GCF_036898095.1 Palaemon carinicauda | reverse complement strand
TCTATTGGAATTTACAATGTGTCAACTTAGTCAAAAAAAAAAAAAAAAAAAAAAAAAAAAAAAAAACGAATTATGTCGGACCTAAGTATCACGCTTGATTCTCTGGCCAATACATTTATTCATGATATTGAAATGCTTCCAGCCATTTGGAATTGGATCCCAGTCTATCTCAATATTTTTACTTATACCAAAGTAGACTTTCGATGAGAGAGAGAGAGAGAGAGAGAGAGAGAGAGAGAGAGAGAGAGAGATTGTCATTCTTAATGTAATTACAATTCAACTTATTAAAGTCCCCAAGAATTTCAAGGGAGAGAGAGAGAGAGAGAGTCATTGTACTAAGGATTACTTACAATGGAGAGAGAGAGAGAGAGAGAGAGAGAGAGAGAGAGAGAGATGTTCATTTTCACTGAAATTACTATTCAAGGTATTAACACCCTCCAAAAAATCTCATGAGAGAGAGAGAGAGAGAGAGAGAGAGAGAGAGAGAGAGAGTTATAGTTTCTAAAGATTAGTATTCAAGGCATTAATGCCCACCAGAATCTCATATGAGAGAGAGAGAGAGAGAGAGAGAGAGAGAGAGAGAGGGAGGGAGAGAGAGAGAGAGAGAGAGTTATAGTTTCTAAAGATTACTATTCAAGGCATGATTGCCCACCAGAATCTCATGTGAGAGAGAGAGAGAGAGAGAGAGAGAGAGAGAGAGACTGTCATTTACTATTGAAAATATTAATAAGCCCCAAAATCTCACAGAGAGAGAGAGAGAGAGAGAGAGAGAGAGAGAGAGACTCATATACTATTCAAGATATCAATGACCCCCAAAATATCATGAGAGAGAGAGAGAGAGAGAGAGAGAGAGAGAGAGAGAGAGAGAGAGATAGTCCTTCTCACCGAAACTACCATTTAAGTTTTCATAGTCCTCTTTACCAAAAAAAAAAAAAATATATATCACATCAAGTAATCCCCATCAAATACAAAACATCGCATCAACTCATCCAAGCGACCTGCGGTATTTCGCATCGTATCCAATCATTTACCCTTTTCATTGATCCACAGTTCAGATCGGTGACGCACTGGGTCCACTGTATTGTATTTCACAGCCGATGGGAGGATACGGTTAATTGGTAATCGGATTTTGACGTTCGGTCTGGCTCACAATCGTTGCTAACGATAGATTCGTCCGATCAAGTCTAATTTCGAAGAATGATTTGATATCGAAGCGATCTTAGTTGAAGGGAATAGATTACGAAATTTATAGGATAGATTGCTTAGATTATTATTATTATTATTATTATTATTATTATTATTATTATTATTATTATTATTATTACAAGCGAAGCTATGACCCTAGTTGGATTAGTAGGATGTTATAAGCCTAAGGGATCCAACAGGGAAAAATAGCCTTTACTCAGATTATTATTATTATTATTATTATTATTATTATTATTATTATTATTATTATTATTATTATTATTATTATTATTATTATTACAAGCGAAGCTATAACCCTAGTTGGATAAGTAGGATTCTATAAGCCTAAGGGATCCAACAGGGAAAAATAGCCCTTCCGCATATTATTATTATTATTATTATTATTATTATTATTATTATTATTATTACTAATAGCTAAGCTATAACCCTTGTTGGATAATCAGGGCTCTAATCGGGCAAGGTCCCCAACAGGGATAAATAGCCCATATATATATATATATATATATATATAGAAAAACGCACTTACCAAGTATATTGCTTTGTGGATTATTGGGTACCAAGCCGTGAAAAGCTCACGGGCTAACAAGCATAACCTGGTTGTTAAGCCATTAATTCATGTGACCTCAGTCAGTAACTCTTTCCACTCCCAAAATTTGGGTATAATATGTAAACATACATTTTCATATGTATATATAATGTACATGTATCTGTCTATAATAAGGATGATATAAACATACATACATACATACACACACACACACACATATATATATATATATATATATATCACTATTTACACTTGTACATATAAAGCTATACTGTATATATATATATATATATATATATATATACATGTTTGTATATATTTATAGACATAGCCTACATTTGACATATACTCAGAGAGAGAGAGAGAGAGAGAGAGAGAGAGAGAGATTTCAAATGATCACAAATGACAGATTGGCAGTGGGTGAAAAAAAAAAAAAAACTATGGTTATGATTTTACCGCATTGAACTGAACTTTCGACATATCTCCCTTTTTTTTGGATACTCAATGAAGTTTAGATAGAACAAAAATATAACGTTATGGTTGACATCAGTCATATGGAGAATTGACAGGTAATAGACAATGTTTTTTTTTCATCCAATGGACTATTAAGTGGTGTCTAAAAGTCTCATCATAATAGAT
Source organism: Palaemon carinicauda (assembly GCF_036898095.1). Lineage (NCBI taxonomy): Eukaryota > Metazoa > Arthropoda > Malacostraca > Decapoda > Palaemonidae > Palaemon > Palaemon carinicauda. Next base: position 57,155,888 of record NC_090750.1, on the reverse strand, counting down.
ACTCACCAGAACGTCAACTAGGCCAACCCAACCCCTTACTATGGTGCCTAACACCAGTAGTGCACCCATCCCTCAGTAAACAGCTTAAACTTACCGTCCCGGGAGGGGATCGATCTGCTGCAATGCGAATGCTAGGCGAACACGATTAAATATTTATTTTTTTAGTGCTAATTTTTTAGGCAATTTTTCGTGTGACATTGATAAGCCTATTGTATCATAGTATGAATATTTTTATATATAGATTTGCAAAGGTTTTATATAACATTAACTTAAAGCTTAAAAAAGTTCCTTGATTAAGTTCCATGTTTCTCTTGCTCGCTAAAATTTTTTAACGAATAATAATTCGTTTATAAATGCTATACATCATGAAAAGCAGTTATAAAACGTATTTTCAACTATGAGACACTGAAATTAAATCAATTTCCTTTTGTAGGTTATTACACAAAAAAAAAAAAACATTGAAAGTGGGTTTATGATCAAAACGAACATAGGTAATTGAAAAATAAATTACATTTTTTTATTTCATTTGCTTCAGTCCAATATATAAAAATGTATGATAGTATCAAATCAGTGTAGCAATGTGTGAAACGAGTAACTGAATAGGAATTGGCTATCGAGATTTCAAAGACTAGATAAAAGCAGTGATTAAATATTACAAAGAATTATGATTATGTGTTGGGTAGTGAGGAAGGAAAGACAACTTTGATTGTAATTTTTATCTCAAAAGATCTCATTACAGATGTAATAGGAAAGAATAAAGACCAGTTATTAAATTACTCCATAACATTTGATGTTATTTGAAAATGCGGAGATTAAAACTGTAATGAGGCAGTAATGAGATTTTGCAATGACAAGATACGTTTTGCCTGAAGGATAGAGAAATGCTATTTATGTTAAGCATAACAAACACTTATTATTATAATTGATATCAGTCCACATGTCCTTTATGCACGCCTTTAATCGACAGACCATTACGTGCACTGTTAAAAAAAAAAAAAACGTAATTCTAATCGGAAATTTTCCGTAAAAATAGACTGGTCGGCCGTAATTTTACCATACTTTGTTATTATCTTTTACGGGTTGGTGACCGTAATAGAATTCCTTTACGTTTTTAGAATGATTTATTGTTAGTTTGTTCCCATTATTTATTTATTTCCTTATTTCCTTTCCTCACTGGGCTAATTTTCCCTATTGGAGCCCTTGGGATTATAGCATCTTGCTTTTCCAACTAGGGTTGTAGCTTGGCTAGTAATACTACTACTAATAATAATCATTAACAGACTAAACTGTACAAGACAAATGCCTCTAAAAACCAAAGTTGGTAGACATGGCTAACTATTGCTGCTCAAAAGTTCAGGAAATTCTTTAATGTTCTTCCACAAAGATCTGTTAGGCTTTTTCAAACAGGCATCTAAAGATGTCCAAGTTGATCTTTGGACGTTGTCTTATTGAGAAAGTGTAATTATACCTGTAAGTAAATTTTTTTTATCATAGAAATTAATCTAATAAGGTTCCCTAACTAAATATATTATGATATAGGACGGACAAACTTGGGATGGAAGGTAGGTAATATATGGTACTGAATAATGTAGAAGGTGCAGAGTAAATACGTAAAAATAATAAGATATTTTTTCTTTATTATATCCTGTTCTCTTGCTTGAGGGTACACTCGGGCATACTATTCTATCCAAAATCTCTTCCACTTTTCTGTTAAAGTTTTCATAGTTTATATCGGAAATATTTATTTTAGTGTTATTACTGTTATTAAGATTTTCTATTTTTTCTTGTTTCCTTTCCTCACTGGGCTATTTTCCCTGTTAGAGGGTCTAGGCTTGTAGCATCCTGCATTGCCAACTAGGGTTGTAGTTTGGAAAGTAATAATAATACAATAATAATAATAATAATAATAATAATAATAATAATAATAATAATAATAATAATAACTAGCGGAACCGTGTAAATTACATGAAATTATATTCTCAATACTAATCGAAAGTCTGTCCTTGAGCTTTATTAATGTCATTGAATGTGATAGGCAGACGGGAAATTGAGGAATGTTTAGGAAGCTTTGAAGCGAAGGGTGATCAGAATTATGAGAAATCTTTTACAATAGGAGCGGATTAGTCGTTCAACGAAAAGGCCCGAAATTAATTTTATTATCTAGGTTATGGAAATTTATAGAACTCAATTTTTTGTATAATATTTTTAAAAAATCAGGTGATAAAGACTAAATTGGAAAAACTATGTAAGATGTGGCTTTGGTTAAGTAATCAAAGTCAAATGTGAATTTGTAAGAGTATACCATGAAATTATTTCCGGTTTCTTTGAGGCGTGATACGTGAGTATACTATGAAATTATTTCTGCTTTCTTTGAACGGTGACGCAAGAGTATACCATGAAATTATTTCCGTTTTCCTTGAAGCGTGACACACAAGTATACCATGAAATTATTTCCGTTTTCTTTAAAGTGTGACACATAAAATAAATAACACACACGCTATCCTATTAAGATAATAATAACAATAATAATAATAATAATATACAAATTGTATCACAGCAAATAACAGAAAACAGACTGAAATCAAAATTCGTAAAAAGTGTTGGCACTTCAAGAATAAAATGAAAGAAGAAAAAAACGGAAACGGAATTAAAGTTCCTCGTGATTGAGCCAGGGAAGATCTAAAGGACATCGAAAATACAAAATGAGGACGAGAGAGAGAGAGAGAGAGAGAGAGAGAGAGAGAGAGAGAGAGATTATTCTGCTGCCACCAGTGAAGGTGGAATAGCAATGAGCGCTGATGAAAAGAGAATGGGAATTGTAAGAAAACTTTATGGTGAGGACTTACACTGGACAAATTGGAATAATGAATTGCTGGGGGTAAAATAAATAAATGAATGAATACACACACACACACACACACACCATATATATATATATATATATACATATATATATACATATATATATATATATATATATACACACATATATATATATATATATATACACACATATATATATATATATATATATACATATACATATATATATATATATACACACACAAATGCATATGAAGCATGAAGTCAGAGATAATGAATGGAGAAGAATTGAATTAAAAGCTCAAGATAGAGGACCATTGGTAAAATCTAATCAAGGCCCTTTGCGTCAATAGGCTTAGGAAACAATGATAATTATGATGATGATGATGATGATATATATACGTAACATATATAAATTGTGTGTATATATATATATATATATATATGTATATATATATATATATATATATATCATCATCAATATCACCATCATCATTATTATTATCTTTTACGCCTAATGACGCAAAGGGCCACAATTGAATTTCACCAGTCGTCCCTACCTTGAGGTAGGCCTGGGTCTTCCAACTCTTCTAGTTGCCTTGTGCAGCTCAGCTGAAAGTTTGGTGAACTGAAACTTATTTATAAACTCAATAACTAACTGTCAACCCAACTCCAAATTATTATAATAAAAAACGGCAGGAAAGAGAAACTATTTTGTAATTATCCTTCAAGAGGATTCCAAATGATATTAAATATAAATGTCCTTGAATATTTCTTCAGATATTTTTTTCAGGTTGGAAGTAAAATAGACACTTTGAATAGAAAAGAATTAAAAAAAAAAAAAGTGTCTCCACTCTGAATGAAGAATGGATATCCCCAATAAAATTAAATGTAAATATCTTAAATAATTATTGACATTCTTTTCAGTTTGGAATTTAAAAAAACGCAATGTAATTAATTTGAATAAAAAAAAAAAAAAAAAAAAAAAAAGTGACTCAAATCTGAAAAATGAATGGAAAAAAATCCTACAGTTGACAATTTCCCAAAATATACCGAATTAAAACATATATCTCAAATCTACATAAATAAGTAAAATATAAAATCTTATAAATGATGAAATTTAATGTAATAGGTCGTCTGAACCGCCTTTTTATTGCTTCCCCTTTCATGGCCACTGGTTTCATCAGCCATCTTTTACGACAGGATGAATAAAAGTGGCCCTCCCCTTGTCTCGTTTAATAAAAAACGACAAGATTGGAGGTTTCTTTTTATCATCACTGCCAAGAAACCACCTTGAAGGACTTGCCATATCACACCGGATTGAACGAATGGAGAGAGAACGTCCCCCAAAAAGACATTCGTTTATATCCATTGGTAAATTTTTGCAATAGCTCTTAGGGTTGCAATTGTAATTATTATCATTACTAGCTAATGTACAACCCTAGTTCAAAAAGCCAGAGGCTGTAAACCCAAGGGCTCTAACAGGACAAATAGCCCAGTGAGGAAAAGAAATAAGGAAACAGGTAGAATAGTGCGCCTGGGTGTACCCTCAAGCAAAGAACTCTAACCCATACAGTGGAAGCCCATGGTACAGTGGCTATGGTACTATTATTGTTATCATTATTACTAACTAAGCTGCAACCTTAGTTCAAAAAGGCAGATGATGTAAACCCAAGGGCCCCAACAAGGAAAATAGCCCTGTGAGGAAAGGAAACGAGGAAAGATATAGAATAGTGTTCCTGAGTGTACCCTCAACCAAACGAACTTAACCCAAGACAGTGGAAGACCATGGTACAGAGGCTATTATTATTATTATTATTATTATTATTATTATTATTATTATTATTATTATTATTAGCGAAGCTACAACCCTAGTTGGAAAAGCAGGATTCTGTAACCCCAAGGTCTCCAACAAGGAAACTAGCCCAGTGAGAAAAGGAGACTGATAGAACAGTGGGCCTGAGTGTAATCTCAAGCAAGAAAACTCTAACCCAAGATAGGGGAGGACCATGGTAGAGAGGCTATAATACTATTACTATTATTATCATTATTATTATTATTATTATTATTATCATTATTATTATTACTACTATTATTATTATTAGCGGCTAAGTTACAACCCTAGTTTGAAAAGCAGGATAATATAAGCCCAAGGGCTCCAACAGGGAAAATAGCACAGTGAGGAAAGGAAATAAGTAAACAGATAGAATAGTGTGCCTGAGTGTACCCCCAAGCAAGAGAACTCCAACCCAAGACAGTGGACGACCATGGTACAGAGGCTATGAAACTATTATTATTATTATTATTATTATTATTATTATTATTATTATTATTATTATACTAGCTAAGCTACAAAACTAATTGAAAAAAAAAATAGATGCTGTAAAACCAATGACTCCAAAAAGGAAAATAGCCCAGTGAGGAAAGGAAACTGATAGAATAGTGTACCTGATTGTACCTCCAAGCTAGAGAAATCTAACCCAAGAAAGTGGAAGACCATGGTACAGAGGCTATGGTGCTATTATCATTGTTATTATTATTACTAGCTAAGCTACTTAGCTGGAAAAGCAAGATGCCATAAGCCCCTGGGCTCCCACAGGCAAAATAGCCTAGTGAGGAAAGGAAATAAGGAAAAACTACAAGAGAGATTCAAAAACAATAATAATAATAAAATAAATCTCTCATATATACGCAGTAAAAACTTCATGAAAACCAAAGAATGAAAACTTGAAAATAATAAGAGGAAGAGACACACAATTGGATAAGTGAACTCCAGTTTATCCTCAAGCAGGAGAACTCTAACCCGAGACAGTGGAAGACCTTGTTACAGAGGCTATAGCACCAAGAACGATTAAATCGAATAACTAACGAGCAAGGAACGGATGAGCAACAGACAGTCTAACGATCACCAACGGATAAGGAACGAAATGACAAAGGGCAGTGAACGTATGAAGAACGTGTAAAACGTATGAGTACCGGAGAAGTAACGGACAGAACGGACTAAGATCGGAGAGTCACCGGAGGAGAACCACAGACTAAACAGACACGAATGCTAAGGTCTAGTGTAAGCGCCCCTTCAAAAATAACAGCTAAATATTTAGAAATGTGTATGTACACCCATGCATGCACACATATTCAACCCTTTGTTTGGTTACACTTGTTTTCTTCTTGTCTTTCTTTGATTGATTTTGTGTATGAAGGCTAACTATCTTTAGAGTTTCTTTATTAATTCAATTTTAGCCTAAGTATTTTTGCTATCAGCCTAGTGTTAGATTCTGTTGGTTACACTTATTTTCTTTTCGTCTTTCTCTGATTGCTTTTGTGTATAAACGGTAAATATCTTCAGGATTTTTTTATTAATCTAATTTTTGTCTATGTATTTTTGGGATCAGCTTAGTGTTAGATTTTGTCTGCTTATACTTATTTTCTTCTTGTCTTTCTAATTGCTTTTGTGTAGCAAACAGTAACTATCTTCATAGTTTCTTTATTAAATTTAATTTTTGCCTAAATATTTTTGGCATCAGCCTAATGTTAGATTTCGTCTGCTTTTACTTATTTTCTTCTTGTCTTTCTGATTGCTTTTGTGTATAACCAGCAACTATTTCGAAGTTTCTTTATCTTTAATAACTTTTTTTCACAAATTCCAGCTTTCGAATTGTTCTTAACTTGAAAGGAACACTTTACCTTTACAAGAGCACACCATTTCAACCACACAATGCTCTCTCCGGTTTTGTATATTCAACGTTCGAATTTTGGGTGAATAAGTAAAAGCGGGAAGTGAGGGGAGAATATTAATGAAAAGGGGAAGATAGATGTATTACAATAATGAAAATTAAAAGGTGGTTTGGTGTGACCCTTTTCCCAAAAATATAAAGAGACATTTTATGAAATTTGTCCGGGAAGTTGGTGAAATTATCAAGCTTATAAGCATAATATTTTTATATTGTAACAAAACAAACAGCAGCAACAACAAATAACAGCAACAATAACTACAATGATGATAATAATAATAATAATAATAATAATAATAACAACAACAACAACAACAGCAAAGGCAATAGCAACAACAATAATAATAATAATAATAATAATAATAATAATAATGAAATAATAATAATAATAATATTAATAATAATAATAATAATAATAATAAACACTAACAACAACAGCAAAAGCAATAATAATAATAATAATAATAATAATAATAATAATAATAATAATAATAAACACTAACAACAACAGCAAAAACAATAATAATAATAATAATAATAATAATAATGATAATAAAAATAATAATAAACACTAACAACAACAGCAAAAGCAATAATAATAATAATAATAATAATAATAATAATAATAGTAATAATAATATCGTTTGTATTCAAATTTATTCTGACTAATTAAGTTATCATTAAATACTGATTATCCCGAATCTACTTATTCGGAAATTATCCCTACAGGCAGACTATAAAGGGATTATTCAGATGGATAACATTTACATTGTGAATTTTATGAATGGTTTTATATATAATTTGTAATTATGTTTAATCCCGTCATGTTCAATTTTTTAATGGAGACATTGAAATATGATTTTCAAGGATAAAATACACAATCTTACAAGAGTACATCATTGTTGTTGTTGTTGTTGTATTTTCTGTGAGAGCTTCACTGACCAGTCAGTCGAAGAAGCTCTTTTTTTCGAAAGATATCATCACCCACTCCTCCCCCCTCCCCCGTGGTGGCAGAAGACGAGCAATATCCGGTGGTAATAGGATCGACTTTGTT
>NC_090750.1:57138280-57143280 GCF_036898095.1 Palaemon carinicauda | reverse complement strand
TCTTGAACACATAAAATGTTACAGCACTAACACAGCACTTTTCTTTTATGCACTATTAACAATACTTTGGAGTCCACACTCTCCTGACAAAGGGGTGTATAAACAAATCAGTTTGTCACAAAAAATCTTAACCTAATTTACATACCCAACTAACGTAATAAATACCATCACCTGAAACATAAGGAGTCCAATATAGGATCATTCATAAATTCCTAAATCACCACACATAACCAGATAATTTTTGACAAAACCTCAGTTTTAAGCATAATTCAAAAAAAAAAAAAAATCAGTTCATTATAAACTTCACCACCTCCACAAGCAACTAAAGACAGATATAATTAACCCATAAAATAACAGTTGCATGCATCAACCAACAATAATAATCTTTACCATTTTTTTTGGTCAACATCCATCTATCATATCAAATCATAATCAACCGTCAATACTACGTCCAACATTGGAGTGTTACATTACATAATCTGTTCAACAAAATAAAAGAAACCATATATAAATAATTATTACCACTCAAACAGTTACCACGAGTGACAGAACTTACCAACAGGTGAAGAAAAAACCCTTATAATTATCTCGTTCGCACTTACTCTGCCAGCCGGGACAATGCATCGGCCACCATATTCTCTTTACCTGGGATATGCTTAAACTCTAGATCGAATTCTTGGACCAAAATACTCCAACGCATCAATCTCTGATTCTTATTCTTGTACCGATTCAAGAACGTTAATGGATTATGGTCCGTACAAACTTTAATGGGCCCACCTGAGGAGGAGAGATAGACATTAAAATGAGTTAACGCTAAGATCAAGGCCAAAGTCTCCTTCTCGATAGTGGAATATTTTCTTTGAGGCAAAGTGAGCTTTTTAGAAAAATACGCCACCGGGTGGACGATACCATTTTCGTCAGCTTGACTCAATACAGCACCAACCCCCACATCACTCGCATCAGTGGTAAGCTGAAATGGAGCGTCAAAATTTGGAGCTGTTAACAAAGGCCGACTAATGAGGACCAGTTTTATCCTCTCTAATGCATCCTGAGCCTCCTTACTCCAAACAAATTTAACATTTTTCTTCAATAAAGCAGTAAGAGGTTCCGCAATGTCTGAAAAATTGCGAATGAATCTGCGATAATAGCTTGCCATCCCTAATATCCTTCGCAAATCTTTCCTACATTTAGGAACCTCTACTTTACGAATGGCCTCAATGTTAACCTCCTTGGGAGCCACCATACCTGCTCCTATCTCATGTCCAAGATATACCACCGTTGCTTTTGCAAAATCAGACTTCCTTAAATTAATAACCAGACCTGCTTTCCTAAGTACTTTGAATAAGGCCTCAATTCTCTTCAGGTGCAACTGCCAGTCGTCGCTAAAGATAACCAAGTCATCGATATACACCACGCACCCCTCTAGACCACTAACCAACGAATTCATAAGTCTCTGAAAGGTGGCAGCAGCGTTTTTCATCCCAAAGGGCATTACCTTACACTGAAATAATCCCTGTTGGGTTACAAAAGCCGAAACACTCCTGGCCCTTTCCGACAAAGGCACCTGCCAATATCCCTTTAATAAATCAAATTTTGTAATGTATTTAGCCCGACCCATGCGATCAATACAATCTTCCACACGAGGCAATGGAAAGCTATCAGCCTTGGTCACCTCATTAAGCTTCCTATAATCGAAACAAAGACGATAGTCTCCGTCCGATTTCTTAACCAACACAACCGGAGATGACCAAGGACTACAACTCGGCTCTATTAAATTATGCTTGAGCATATACTCAACCTCTCTAGCAACAATCTCATTCTTTTTTGGGTTCAACCTATAAGGAGCCTGCTTCACGGGCGTGGCGTCCCCTACGTCCACGTCATGCTGCAAGATCGTGGTCTTGCCGGGCACATTAGAAAACAAGTCCTTATATTTTAAAACCAAATTTCTCAAGGATTGTTGCTCATCCTTACCTAAGTGACCCAACATCTGAGGTAAATTTTCTAAAGCCTCGACATTACCTGCCAGCCATTCACTATCTTTCAAGTCCCTGTCCTCTGAAAAAGAATTATTATTATGCTCATCTGAAAAAGAAGCATTATAACCGACCAAGTCATTTCTACCGTCACAAAGAGTCGCAATTGGCCTAACCTTCTCTCTTTCATGGAAAGCTTTCATCATATTTATATGTACCAATTGATGAGGCCTTCTCCTATCGGGGGTTTCCACCAAGAAGTTAACATTATTTACCTTCTTCAATACCTTCCATGGTCCCTGGAAAGTAGCTTTGAGAGAATTACCTGGGATAGGTAACAGAACCAGTACCTTCTGTCCTACGTCGAAGTCCCGGGTCACAGTCTTTCTGTCAAAATAAAATTTCATTTTCTTCTGACTTTTCAACAAATTCTCACCTGCAAAAGACCAAGCCCTGGTTAATTTAGCATTCAAATTATTAAGGTAATCAATCAAATTCAAATCAGGGGCATCTCCCTCCCAAGCCTCTCTCACAATATCCAGCGGACCCCTTACAGAATGTCCAAAAATCAAATTAAAAGGAGAGAGACCGAGAGATTGACCAGGAATAGAGCGGAAAGCGAATAAGAGGAATGGAAGGTTTTTATCCCATTCAGCCCCATTCCCAATACAATATTTCTTTAACATGCTTTTCATAGTTTGGTGAAAACGTTCCAAAGCACCCTGTGACTCTGGATGATAAGGCGAGGAAGTTACATGTTTAATGCCCAATTCAGTCATTTTCTGCTTAAAATAACGACTCGTGAAGTTAGTACCGCAGTCTGACTGAATTACCTTCGGGAGACCAAATTTTGAAAAGAAACCTATTAATGCCTCTACAATCTTTTCACTCCTTATGGACCGCAAGGGGATTGCCTCGGGGTACCGAGACATACGATCCATAATAGTGAAAATATACTCATTTCCACTCTTGGACTTTGGGAGAGGACCAACAACATCAATTAACACTTCCCGAAAAGGTTCAGACACAACTGGGATAGGTATTAATGGAGCCTTTGGAATAGGTAGGTTAGGTTTGCCGACTCTCTGACAAACCTCGCAACTATTAACAAATTTTTTAACATCACCTTTCAGCTTGGGCCAAAAGAAATTATTTAATAACCTACTGACTGTTTTGTGAATACCAAAATGTCCCGCCATCACATTCTCGTGAGCTAATGACATCAACTCATGACGGTAACATTCAGGAACCACAATCTGTCGTATAATTTCGTAATCCTCCCCCGAGGCATGCATTGGTCTACTTATTCTGTATAATATGCTATTAATTACCTTAAAAATAGGAACTGTCACGTTTGTTATCTCACCAGACTCAATAGGGAGACTACCAAACTCCTTTTTCTGAGCCGAAACAAGTTCTTTAAAAGTCCAATTGGGTTTTAATCTAACACTACTACTACTGTCTACAGATACATCACTACGTCCTAAACTACTCAAATCAACGTCGACTGTTGACTCTGCAGCGTCAACAGCCTTTGCCTTAGCACGAGTGACTACCCCTACTTCCACATCCGGATTAATCACAATTGGCACATTTTTATTTTCATACACAATCTCATTTCCGAGAACCACATCCACCTTTTTAATCGGAAATTTATCAACAATAGCCAAACGGACATTCCCCGAAAAATAAGGACAACTAAGATGAAATAGACCAATTGGATAAGATTTTACCGTGTCCGGAAAACCACTCAAGATAACAAACTCCCGATTCTCATACACAAAATCATTCGGGACCGAATCTCTAAGAATTAATGATTGCGCGGCTCCGGTATCACGTAAAATATTCACTTTTCTCCCTTGGCCTTCACCATCCAGCGAGACTTCACCCACGGCCAGAAAATCACCGAAGGAACTAGCAGTCACTGACTTTCTTAGTCATTGAGTCGGAGAGGGCAGAGCCCCACCCTGACTAGCACTTTTCTCAACCGCCATCACCGGATTACCTTTACTGTTACAAACCTTTTTCCAAGCATAACACATTCTTTTGGTATGACCCCTCTTGTTACAGAAAAAACACGTCAAATTCCTCAGCTTTTGTGGATCATAAACACCCGACTCACCAAGTCTGTTATTTTGCGAGTAATTCACCTTTGATTGGCCATTCGGAGAAACCTTATTTGATTGAACATTCTGAGAAACCTTATTTAACTGAACATTCTGAGAAACATTCTTTTGGTTATTAAAATTACCAGATCTCCCAGAACAACCCCAACGTGGTTTTTCCTTAAATACAGTTTCTTTCATAGTATCTTTATGAGACAAAAAATACTCATCTGACGCCACCGCAACCTCCTGAAGGGAATCTAATTTCAACTCCTCCAAATGAACCTTCAAACGGTCAGGAGTACACCTTTTAAAACTCTTCAACCAACAGCAACTGCTTTAGCTTATCAAAATTGTCCACCTCTTTAGATTTCAACCAATCAGTAGCATATTGCTCTTTACTCCTTGCAAATTCTACGAAAGTCTGATTTTCATTTTTACTCAAATTACGGAACCTTTGCCGATAGGCCTCCGGCACGAGCTCATATGCCTTCAACACTATCGCCTTTACACTCTCATAATCCGAGGAGAGATCTTCTTCCAAAGCTACATATACCTTTTGGGCTTTCCCAATCAATTTACTCTGGATAAGGGTAGTCCATAATCCAATAGGCCATTCTAACCTGTTAGCAATTCTTTCGAATGACATAAAGAACTCGGCAACATTATCTTCCTGGAAGTTCGGGACAAACTTCAAAGCCTGAGCTAAATTTGAGAAGGAGGAGGAAGCCTCAACACGAGAAGGAGACCCTGGTGACCCTGGCGTTTGCAAAGCCAACTTAGCTAACTCATGCTTCCTTTCCCTCTCTCTCTCTTCAAACACCATTTTTTGCTGCTGTATTTCCATTTGTTTTAGACTAATCTGTCTATCCAAAATTTCTACTGACAATCCCTCGTCTTGCCTAACCTTGGGTTTGGC
>NC_090750.1:57131433-57133933 GCF_036898095.1 Palaemon carinicauda | reverse complement strand
ATAACCCCAAGGGGTCCAACAGGGAAAATAGTCCAGTGAGGAAATGAAACGAGGAAACTTATAGAATAATGTTCCTGAGTATACCCTCAAGCAAAAGAACTCTAAACCAAGACAGAAGCTATGCCACTATTGTTTTTGTATTATTACTACTAGCTAAGCTACAACCTAATTGAAAAAACCAGATGCTGTAAACCCAATGGCTCCAACAAGGAAAATAGGCCAGTGAGGAAAGGGAACTGATAGAATAGTGTGCCTGAGTGTACCCTCCAGCTAGAGAACTCTAACCCAAGACAGTGGAAGACCATGGTACAGAGGCTATGGTGCTATTATTATTATTATTACTAGCTTAGGTACAACCCTAGTTGGAAAAGCATGATGTTATAAGCCCATGGGCTCCAGCAGGGAAAATAGCCTAGTGAGGAAAGGAAATAAGGAAAAACTACAAGAAAGATTTAAGAACAATAATAACATTAAAATAAATCTTTCATTTATAAAATATAAAAACTTGAAAATAATAAGCGGATAAAAACTTCAAAATAACAAGAGGAAGAGACACATATTTGCATAAGTGAACTCCAGTGTACCCTCAAGCAGGAGAAATCTAACCCATGACAGTGGAGGACCGTGTTACAGAGACTATGGCACCAAGAATCGAATAACTAACGAACAAGGAACGGATGAGCAACAGACAGTCTAACGAACATCAACGGATAAGGAACGAAATGACAAAGGGCAGTGAACGTATGAAGAACGTGTAAAACGTATGAGTACCGGAGAAGTAACGGACAGAACGGACTAATATCGGAAAGCCACCGGAGGAGAACCGCAGACTAAACAGACACGAATGCTAAGGTCTAGTGTAAGCGACCTTTCAAAAATAACAGCTAAATATTTATATATGTGTATGTACACTCATGCATACACACAGATTCAACCCTTTGTTTGGTTACACTTGTTTTCTTCTTGTCTTTCTTTGATTGCTTTTGTGTATGAAGGCTAACTATCTTTAGAGTTTCTTTATCAATTTAATTTTAGCCTAAGTATTTTTGCTATCAGCCTAGTGTTAGATTTTGTTCGGTTACACTTGTTTTCTTTTCGTCTTTCTCTGATTGCTTTTGTGTATAAACGGTAAATATTTTCAGAATTTTTTTATTAATCTAATTTTGGTCTATGTATTTTTGGGATCAGCTTAGTGTTAGATTTTGTCTGCTTATACTTATTTTCTTCTTGTCTCTCTAATTGCTTTTGTGTATAACCAGCAACTATCTTCAAAGTTTCTTTATCTTTAATAACTTTTTCACAAATTCCAGCTTTCGAATTGTTCTTAACTTCAAAGGAACACTTTACCTTTACAACAGCACACCATTTCAACCGCACAATGCTCTCTCCTGTTTTGTATATTCAACGTTTGAATTTTTGGGTGAATAAGTAAAAGCGGGAAGTGAGGGGGAGAATATTAATGAAACGGGGAAGATATATGTATTACAATAATGAAAATATAAAGTTGGTTCGGTGTGACCCTTTTCCCAAAAATATAAAGAGACATTTTATGAAATTTGTCTGGAAAGTTGGTGAAATTATCAAGCTTATAAGCATGATATTTTTATAATGTCACACAATAAACAGCAGCAACAACAAATAACAGCAACGATAACTACAATGATATTGATGATAATAATAATAATAATAATAATAATAATAATAATAATAATAATAATAAACACTAACAACAACAGCAAAAGCAATAATAATAATAATAATAATAATAATAATAATTATGAACAACAAAAAACATGAAAAGTAATAACAAGAACAACAACAACAACAACAACAAATAATAATAATAATAATAATAATAATAATAATAATAATAATAATGAACAACAACAACAGCAGCAGCAAAAGCAATAATAACAATAGCAGCAGCAAAAGCAATAATAACAACAACAACTATAACAACAAAAACAAATAATAATAATAATAATAATAATAATAATAATAATAATAATAATAATAATATCCTTATTCAAACGATGACCTAAGAGGATTGCATGTATTTATTTTGGCACTTGACTTCCCCTTTGTATTCAAATTCATTCTGACTAATTAAGTTAACATTAAATTCTGATTTTCCCGGATCTACTTATTCGGAAATTATCTCTACAGGCAGACTATAAAGGGATAATTCAGTTGGATAACATTTATATTGTGAATTTTATAAATGATTTTATATAAATTATAATTTGTAATTATGTTTAATCTCGTTATGTTCAATTTTTTAATGGAGACATTGAAATATGATTTTCAAGGATAAAATACACAAACTTACAAGAGCACATCATTGTTTTTGTTGCTGTTGTTGTATTTTCTGTGAGAGGTTCATTGAACAGTCAGTCGAAGAAGCTCTTTTTTTTCGAAAGATATCATCACCCACTTCCCCCCCCCCCTACCCCCCCCCCCCCCCCAAATGTGTTGGCAGGATAAGACGAGCAATATCCGT
>NC_090750.1:57121433-57126433 GCF_036898095.1 Palaemon carinicauda | reverse complement strand
TCGACTCATTCATATAGTCAGTGCTACTCGCGTAAGACACAACAGAATCCTAGAAATACACAGTCAATTCCACAGTCAGTTCCATATGGAAATAAAAAGAAAACCTCATTTTAATAATAAGAAGAAACAGCCAAACATCAATGTAGTTCAGAATCCAAAACAAACAAACAATTCTTCGAATAACGCTGAGCCTGGGTTGTCAAACCAGACCTCGCAAGGTCAGACTAATTTTCAGAATATGCAGAGCAAAGCAAATACCACATAATTAACTCCAGTGGGGAAGAGAGTGATGTTGGGTCAAGGTCATTCATGTCAACATCAGTAGTATTGAATAATCAATTTAATGTTTTATCAGATCATTGTGAGGCAATAGATTTTCCTATGAAACACACGGCCGAATTAAATAAATCAGTGCATGCTCCCGTAGATTTGCAACGAAATCATACAATAATAAGCCAATATGAGTTACGACCAACATTATATGCTGTAAATTTAGAACACAAATCCTTTACGTTATTTTTCGACTCTGGTAGTCCACGTAATATCATGGATTTGAGGACACATCATTTGTTGTTTTCGAACTTTCCGATAGAAAAATCCGGAGTGAGACTCTCAGGTATAGGAAATAATGAATTAAATGTAATTGGCATAACTCATGTTCAGTTCAAGGTCGGTAAGCGCACGTTTGCCGATACATTTGTTGTTGTACAAAACATTGATATGTATCCAGCTGTAATTATAGAATACCCATCTATGGGAAATCAAAACATTATCTTAGCCCCTGCCAAGCACGGCGTGTATATCAAAGGAAAATTCTATAAGTCTTCTAATACCTTGAAATCAGTTTTGGATAAAAAGGAGACGACAAATGTAACCGTAACGTACGTTGAAGAACCAATAACTTGTCTCACTAATAAAGAAATAATATACGCGACCCAGCAGAATTCTCGTTCACACCCGTAATATAATCTTGCACGCAATCTATCAAGCCAAACGTACCTTCGAATTTAATAGTGCAAGTAAAGAAAACATTACCGGGATCTGAAATATTAATCCTTTCCGACACTTTGAAAACTAACGGATTGTCTGTCACACAAGCTATTTATACAGTAGGCTCACATCAACAATGTAATATTGAAGTCTGTAATCATTTAAATACCACTTTAGTAATTTACAAAAATCAACATATCTTGGATGTAAAAGTTTATAAACATCGTATTCTTACCGTTGCTGAAATCAATCATGCTCAATCAGTTGCGGATGAATCCCTTTTGCAATCTATTAAAAATAAAATCAATAAAGACATTCAAGACGAAGAAATTCAGCAGAGAATTTTTGGACTTTTAACTAAATATCATGATGTTTTTTCCACTACGGATGGATCCTTAGGAAAAACAGATGTGATCGAGCATCAAATAAGGTTAAAGGACAAGCAGAAAATTATCTATGTACCCTCGTACAGACTCCCTATGAAATTCCAGAATGAAATAAATGATGAAGTAGGTAAAATGCTAGAAGAAGAAGTCATTAGGAAATCGAACAGCCCTTATAATTTTCCATTAATAGTTGTACCGAAAAAAGATCAAACATGGCGTATCTGCGTAGACTTCCGTCGTCTAAACGAGGAGACGATCCCGGATCGATTCCCAGTGCCATGTACTACGATATTTTGTCTTTGTTAGGTCAGAATAAATATTTTACCAGTTTGGACTTACTTAAAGGCTTTCACCAGATATCATTAGAAGAAGATAGTATACCATACACAGCCTTCAGCACAGCCAGGGGACATTATGAATTTTTACGGATGCCTTTTGGTTTACGTTGTGCTCCCATAACATTTACAAGAATGATTAACATAGTGTTTGGAGACTTTCTAGGGGATATATTGCATGCCTATATGGACGACCTTGTAATCTTTTCCAACACCTTAGAAGAACATCTACGTAAATTAGAACTAGTACTACAGAGACTAAGACAACATAACTTAAGGGTAAAGATTAGTAAGTGTGAATTTTTCAAAACAGAATTAATATATTTGGGTTTCATGGTGTCAAGCCAAGGCCTTAAAGTAGTCCATGATAAGGTGTCGGCTATCCGTAATTTTCCCATACCTACTAATGTCAAGGGAATACAGCAATTTCTGGGTTGTAGTGGATATTACAGGCGTTTTATACGCAACTATTCAATAATAGCCGCTCCCTTAACTGATCTTACGAAGAAGGGCGTAGATTTCATATGGTCTGAGCAGCATCAACAGGCATTTAATATCTTGAAAGATGAACTGTGTAGTTCTCCTATCTTAAAATTTCCTGACTTCGGTAAGGAATTCTTCATTGCAACACACGCCTCGGACTTAAGAGTAGGAGGGGTATTGCTTCAGCAATATGATAAACAATTTTTCCCGATAGCTTTTTATTCTCGAAAACTGAGAACTTCCGAAAGTAAGTATGCAGTAATAGACAAGGAAGGGCTAGCTATTGTTAATTCACTAGTGCATTTTAAGTTCATAATATACGGTTATCCCGTTAAGGTTCTTACTGATCATAAACCACTAACCGAATTCTTTAAAGGCTTCAACCACAGCCCCAAACGAACTCGGTGGCATTTGATCATTCAAGACTTTGGCGCGAGAACCGGATATTTACCAGGGACAGCAAATATCATTGCCGATGCATTATCACGCAACCCCATGTCATCATGTACGGAGCCTTTAGCTGAATTAATAGATATATCAACATCCATGCCTATTGTTAAAACGATATCTGAACAAGAAGATTTGGGCTGGAGTGGTGAATTATTACAGACTGAGCAAAGAAAAGATCAGAAATTAGAAACAATTATAAATGCTTTGAAAGGCAATCATAAGGAAAAGGGATATATAAAGTATAAGCAGCAGAATTATATAATCAAAGATAATATTCTGTGTAGGACCGTGACAAGGAAAACCCGCAATACACCACATGTAACTAACGACCAGGTAGTGGTAGCAATCTCACTTATTTCCACTGTCCTGAATTGGTTGCATGCAAATCCATTTCATGGACACCCGGGGTTCTCATTAATGTCACAGAAAGCCAAATCATTGTTTTATTGGCATACGATGCTTACAGATATAAAAAAAAACCCATAGCTAATTGACGCACATGTCAGGAAAACAAAGGGCATACGAAAACATCTGTCAGCCTAGGGGCTTATCCCGTGCCCAATCAACCCTTTGAAAGAATACATTTAGATTTGTTAACAGGATTTTACGAGTCAGACAGAGGAAATAAGCACCTCTTAGTAATTGTAGATGCTTTAACTCGATATACAGAACTAATAGCGCTTAAAACTAAAACTGCGATTGAATGCGCTAGGAAGTTTTACGAGTGTTACATATGTAAACATGGAATTCCACACATGATAATCTCAGACTCGGGTGGAGAATTTGATAATCACTTTCTTACCTCATTGTGTGAATTCCTTAGCATAAAGAAAATAAATACCATGATATATCACCCAGAGTCGAATGGGCTAGTGGAAAGAGCAAATAGGAAGGTTTTAAATATATTAAGAGTAACACTAGGGGGATCAGACCCCAACTGGGATATTGCAATACCTGCGGTACTGAGTACTCTGAGTCATTCATATCATATATCAATTAAAATGTCACCGCATGAAGCATTGTATGGTACCCCAGTTAGAACGCCTTTCCACGTATTAACGCCTACAACTAATCTATCAAATCCTTTAAAAGAATGTATAAATGCAAGCAAAAGTCGTTTTGATATCCTTCGAAAGAATTTAGAAGAATCACAAATCATAATGAAAAGGAATCATGATAATATAGCGAAGCCAACTAAAACATATACCGTGGGTGATAATGTATACATACAGGTAAATGTACGTAAAGGACTCAATTATAAACTAACACCTAAGTTTGAAGGCCCATTTAACATTTTGGAAACATTAACGGCCAATAGGTTTAGAGTTCAAAACGTATCCCAACCCACGGATGAGAAAATCGTACCATTGGCTCACATAAGAAATTAAAAAAAAAAAAAGAGGGAAAGAAGTGAGGGAAAGAATTTTTATTTGTATGTTAAAAGTTTTTCTTCTTAATACAGGAGTGATTACATATGTTTTTCTCGTTACAGGTTTCCAAGATGAATTTTTTGTTGTTGAGAGTGATATTGTTCGCTCAGACATTTTTCTCGTGTGGGATGAGCTCTAAAACTAAAAGTATAGATTTTAAATATGGCACTATAGTTGAAAGACAAAAAGACGTTTTTATTACATCAAGTAACGTAGTAGTAGAAGTGCGAATGCAAGCAATTTTTCTCCCAGAGAATGACGTCACTAGCTTAAAAAGCGCCATTTCGAGGTTTGCTGTCTCATTAGATGAGTTGCATAGAAGACATTTTCATTTGACTACAGAGAGTTCGCTTGGATCAACACTAAAAGTTGCAGAGATGCTATCTGATGACTTGTAAAATAAGACTTACGAGACAGAATCTTTGGCTCGTGACCTTTTGATGTGGACTGTAGGACACGAAAATAAAGAGACGTAACCCGTTTATTTTTGCTGCACTAAACATCTTTGGGTCTATTGCAAGTTTAGGTTTAGGAATTTCCAATCATCTTAAGATTAGTAATCAAACTATAAAAATTGAGTTCTTGACTCATGAAGATGAATTGATTATGTCAGAACTAAGGAATCAGTTAGCTTCAATCAATCAAATTATGGATTTAGTAAATGAACATTCAAGTAATATCAATCAGATTATGGAAGTACAGGATTTGTTGGCAACGTTAACGTATTATGATTCAAAAATAGATCACATACATAAGAGAATTGCACATTTCATTGAGAAATCAAAGGATTATGTAGAAGCTATCACGTTAGCAACTAAAGGGGTACTGTCACCCCATTTGTTGCCTAAAAAATACTTAAAGTTAATTCTGGAGAACGGATGGGAGAAACTAGGCTATATTCCTTTGTTAGACGCACGTAGGTTAGA
>NC_090750.1:57111433-57113933 GCF_036898095.1 Palaemon carinicauda | reverse complement strand
CTCTCCTCTCTCTCTCTCTCTCAGAGAAAGAGAGAGAGAGAGAGAGATTATTTGACATCGAAGTAATCTAGCTCTCTCTCTCTCTCTCTCTCTCTCTCTCTCTCTCTCTCTCTCTCTCTCTCTCTCTCTCTCTTTTCCAAATTAGTATCTTAACTGGTTAGCATAATCCCACAACTACATATCAGAGAGAGAGAGAGAGAGAGAGGAGAGAGAGAGAGAGAGAGAGATTATTTGACATCGAAGTAAACTAGCTCTCTCTCTCTCTCTATCTCTCTCTCTCTCTCTCTCTCTCTCTCTCTCTCTCTCTCTCCTCTCTCTTTCCAAATTAGTATCTTAACTTGTTAGCATAATCCCACACATACATGTCAAAGAGAGAGAGAGAGAGAGAGAGGGAGAGAGAGAGAGAGAGAGAGAGAGAGAGAGAGGAGAGAGAGAGAGAGAGAGAGAGGAGAGAGAAGAGGTATTACGAGTGTAGAGGGGGAAAGGATAACGGGAATGGAAAAGAATAAAATTATTTGGGAGTGGAATCCATTTCTAGCAATTAGAGCGTATGTACGACAGAGACAATAAAATGCAATTAGCTCACTGTGCAAAGCAAAAATACGTATTGCAATGCTGTGAGGAAACCAATCTGCTACAATTGCATCATGAGTACGCACCATTGGTAAGTAGAATAGACCGAAATAGAGGAAATGAAAAGAGATATACGGTATAAAACAGACAGTGAGAGATAGGGATAGCTAGAGGGGTATCAGTAGAGGGCAGACCTCCGCCGCAGCAGCTCATTTGTCGAACTTTTGCTCGTATCTTGACCTTTGACCTTAACATGTATTAATTAGCATGGATTTTCATACAATGAAATATAAACCAAATTTGAAGCCTTTAGGAGAATGAGGTCGAACCATATGGCAGATTACGTGAATTGGACATTTTGTTTAACTCTGATTTTGACCTTTGACCTTGACCTCCAGAATTTAATTAATTTCCAGCTTTTTACAAAACAGTTAATCCCTGCAAGTTTCATTACTCTACGATTAAAATTGCTGCCAGGAGGCTGTTCACAAACAAACACACTCACACACTCAAACAAACACACAAACAGGGGCGCCCAAAACATAACCTCCATAGAGAGCTCTTTACCATGAGATTTTTCAGATTCTTTATTGACTGTAGCAAGGGAGGACTCCTATTGAAGGTGTCCCCAAAACTTTCGTGGGTCATATAGGACACAGGTCCTTGTGAGCTTAGGACTAGGGTTTTTGGAGGAGCCTATAGGTATACCTGCTAAGTCGTCAATAGCCATTGCCTGGCTTTCTCTGGTCCTAGCTTGTATGGAGATGGGGATTAAGTGCTGTTCTGATGTATATATGGTCAGTCTGTAGGACATTGTCCTTTTGTGAATTGTGATTTTCGCTTGCCTTTGCAATTCATGAGTGGCTTTTAAACCTTTTGGGTACTGTCAGTGTCCCTTGCCTCTGCCATTCATGAGTGACCTTTAAACCTTTAAACCTTTAGGGTATTGTTAATGTTCCTTGCCTCTGTCATTCAAGAGCACACTAAACTTTTAACCTTTAGGGGCATTGTCACTGTCCCCTACCTCTGTCATTCAAGAGCACACTTTAAACCTTTAGGGTATTGTCACTGTCCTTTGTCTCTGCCATTCATGAGTGGCCTTTAAACCTTTAAACCCATAGGGTATTATCCTGTACCTTGCCTCTGCCATTCATGAGCACACTTTAAACCTTTAGAATATTGTCACTGTCCTTTGTCTCTGCCATTCATGAGTGGCCTTTAAACCTTTAAACCCATAGGGTATTATCCCTGTACCTTGCCTCTGCCATTCATGAGCATACTTTAAACCTTTAAGATATTGTCACTGTCCTTTGTCTTTGCCATTCATGAGTGGCCTTTAAACCTTTAAACCCATAGGGTATTATCCCTGTACCTTGCCTCTGCCATTCATGAGCACACTTTAAACCTTTAGGATATTGTCACTGTCCTTTGTCTCTGCCATTCATGAGTGCCATTTAAACCTTAAAACTCATTGGGTATTATCCCTGTACCTTGCCTCTGCCATTCATGAGCACACTTTAAACCTTTAAGATATTGTCACTGTCCTTTGTCTCTGCCATTCATGAGTGGCCTTTAAACCTTTAAACCCATAGGGTATTATCCCTGTACCTTGCCTCTGCCATTCATGAGCACACTTTAAACCTTTAGGATATTGTCACTGTCATTTGTCTCTGCCATTCATGAGTGGCCTTTAAACCTTTAAACCCATTGGGTATTATCCCTGTACCTTGCCTCTGCCATTCATGAGCACACTTTAAACCTTTAGGATATTGCCACTGTCCTTTGTCTCTGCCATTCATGAGTGGCCTTTAAACCTTTAAACCCATAGGGTATTATCCCTGTACCTTGCCTCTGCCATTCATGAGCACACTTTAAACCTTTAGAATATTGCCACTGTCCTTTGCATTTAAACCTTTCATAGGGTATT
>NC_090750.1:57097082-57109582 GCF_036898095.1 Palaemon carinicauda | reverse complement strand
CATTCAACCTCTGAAGGAGGAAAGGGGGGCCCAGAGAGGAATAGAAAACAACGAAAAGAAAGAATAACCTAAATTTTACATGCTAACGGATGATGAGATGATGAAGGTCTCCTCCCATAGGTCCTTCAATAAGGGCAGCGGACGGCAACTCTCAATACCATTAAAGGGCTCCAACAGGAAATTAACCTGACACTGCAGCACAGCCGTAATCATATTCATTCATGATCATGGACGCCGGATCCCAATAATCTTGGTCAATAATTTACAAGAAATGAATGACACTCCTTACCGTCGCCAAGCGAGGCCCCTCTGGCAAGTACTGCACCAGAGGCAATAATAAAATGGTAGAGATGTGAAGTAACGGCCAGCTGAGGTGAAGATAAATATATATTCGTTCAGAGACTTGCTGTATATCCAGAGGTAATAGGCTCACAAATCAGGGTGCAGATACCAACTGCCTGTAGCTTGGAAACCCAGTCTCAAGTCAACTCAGCAGAGCCAAAATATGGAGGGGAGAAACAGGGAGGATTAGTCAACAAGACTATACAAAAATACCACTGGAGTGAGGAGACCCCTACTAACAAGAAGGCGAACTAACATGAACTTTACAGCCTTCGAAAAAAATGAAAGAGGAACTTAAAAACTAACCTAAGTAAGCTAATACATTATAAAAAAAAAAAAAAAAACCTAAGGCTTACTTACACCTCCTCACCCAGAGAAAAAAAAAAAAACTTTTTTTTTTTTTCAAGACAAAAGTGCAAAAATTAAAGACAATAATGCTGAAATTTACTTTTAAAAGTTAAGAGAATCAAGTATACAATATACACACTTGAAATATAATGCAAACAACAAACAAATGGATTAAAATGTTAACAAATATAAAGTATCACTAACACCATACACCAAATAATTGCACCAAGTCCCTCATCTAAGACTAAAATCATAAGACCCACCTGTATTAATAATTTATTATCACCATATGGGATCACCTAGGTTGCAAGAGGAGAGGGAGTGGCAAAAAAAAAAAAAAAAATATATATATGCTACAAAACCAAATTGTCATACACCAATCACCAACAAAATATAGTATCCAAATAAAGGATTCATTACCTGGGTAACTTTCAAATACTTATACTAACCGGTGACATTCTTAATGCCTCATAGGCTACCTTAAATATACACCACATCCTTCGTCAAATATAAATAGTACACCATTTTGCTGTTCACACCAGACTGGCAAGGTATGTGAAGGGAGAGGAGGTTCTTCCCTGGTGAATTGTTCAAAGCCGCGAAGGTATCATGATCTAATGTCCCGAAAATTTCATACACCTTAGCTGTACTTTTTCACAGCACACCCTCATAGCACCTGCACATTAACCTTTCACCCAAGTGTCTTGAACACATAAAATGTTACAGCACTAACACAGCACTTTTCTTTTATGCACTATTAACAATACTTTGGAGTCCACACTCTCCTGACAAAGGGGTGTATAAACAAATCAGTTTGTCACAAAAAATCTTAACCTAATTTACATACCCAACTAACGTAATAAATACCATCACCTGAAACATAAGGAGTCCAATATAGGATCATTCATAAATTCCTAAATCACCACACATAACCAGATAATTTTTGACAAAACCTCAGTTTTAAGCATAATTCAAAAAAAAAAAAAAATCAGTTCATTATAAACTTCACCACCTCCACAAGCAACTAAAGACAGATATAATTAACCCATAAAATAACAGTTGCATGCATCAACCAACAATAATAATCTTACATTTGGTCAACATCCATCTATCATATCAAATCATAATCAACCGTCAATACTACGTCCCAACATTGGAGTGTTACATTACATAATCTGTTCAACAAAATAAAAGAAACCATATATAAATAATTATTACCCACTCAAACAGTTACCACGAGTGACAGAACTTACCAACAGGTGAAGAAAAACCCTTATAATTATCTCGTTCGCACTTACTCTGCCAGCCGGGACAATGCATCGGCCACCATATTCTCTTTACCTGGGATATGCTTAAACTCTAGATCGAATTCTTGGACCAAAATACTCCAACGCATCAATCTCTGATTCTTATTCTTGTACCGATTCAAGAACGTTAATGGATTATGGTCCGTACAAACTTTAATGGGCCCACCTGAGGAGGAGAGATAGACATTAAAATGAGTTAACGCTAAGATCAAGGCCAAAGTCTCCTTCTCGATAGTGGAATATTTTCTTTGAGGCAAAGTGAGCTTTTTAGAAAAATACGCCACCGGGTGGACGATACCATTTTCGTCAGCTTGACTCAATACAGCACCAACCCCCCACATCACTCGCATCAGTGGTAAGCTGAAATGGAGCGTCAAAATTTGGAGCTGTTAACAAAGGCCGACTAATGAGGACCAGTTTTATCCTCTCTAATGCATCCTGAGCCTCCTTACTCCAAACAAATTTAACATTTTTCTTCAATAAAGCAGTAAGAGGTTCCGCAATGTCTGAAAAATTGCGAATGAATCTGCGATAATAGCTTGCCATCCCTAATATCCTTCGCAAATCTTTCCTACATTTAGGAACCTCTACTTTACGAATGGCCTCAATGTTAACCTCCTTGGGAGCCACCATACCTGCTCCTATCTCATGTCCAAGATATACCACCGTTGCTTTTGCAAAATCAGACTTCCTTAAATTAATAACCAGACCTGCTTTCCTAAGTACTTTGAATAAGGCCTCAATTCTCTTCAGGTGCAACTGCCAGTCGTCGCTAAAGATAACCAAGTCATCGATATACACCACGCACCCCTCTAGACCACTAACCAACGAATTCATAAGTCTCTGAAAGGTGGCAGCAGCGTTTTTCATCCCAAGGGCATTACCTTACACTGAAATAATCCCTGTTGGGTTACAAAAGCCGAAACACTCCTGGCCCTTTCCGACAAAGGCACCTGCCAATATCCCTTTAATAAATCAAATTTTGTAATGTATTTAGCCCGACCCATGCGATCAATACAATCTTCCACACGAGGCAATGGAAAGCTATCAGCCTTGGTCACCTCATTAAGCTTCCTATAATCGAAACAAAGACGATAGTCTCCGTCCGATTTCTTAACCAACACAACCGGAGATGACCAAGGACTACAACTCGGCTCTATTAAATTATGCTTGAGCATATACTCAACCTCTCTAGCAACAATCTCATTCTTTTTTGGGTTCAACCTATAAGGAGCCTGCTTCACGGGCGTGGCGTCCCCTACGTCCACGTCATGCTGCAAGATCGTGGTCTTGCCGGGCACATTAGAAAACAAGTCCTTATATTTTAAAACCAAATTTCTCAAGGATTGTTGCTCATCCTTACCTAAGTGACCCAACATCTGAGGTAAATTTTCTAAAGCCTCGACATTACCTGCCAGCCATTCACTATCTTTCAAGTCCCTGTCCTCTGAAAAAGAATTATTATTATGCTCATCTGAAAAAGAAGCATTATAACCGACCAAGTCATTTCTACCGTCACAAAGAGTCGCAATTGGCCTAACCTTCTCTCTTTCATGGAAAGCTTTCATCATATTTATATGTACCAATTGATGAGGCCTTCTCCTATCGGGGGTTTCCACCAAGAAGTTAACATTATTTACCTTCTTCAATACCTTCCATGGTCCCTGGAAAGTAGCTTTGAGAGAATTACCTGGGATAGGTAACAGAACCAGTACCTTCTGTCCTACGTCGAAGTCCCGGGTCACAGTCTTTCTGTCAAAATAAAATTTCATTTTCTTCTGACTTTTCAACAAATTCTCACCTGCAAAAGACCAAGCCCTGGTTAATTTAGCATTCAAATTATTAAGGTAATCAATCAAATTCAAATCAGGGGCATCTCCCTCCCAAGCCTCTCTCACAATATCCAGCGGACCCCCTTACAGAATGTCCAAAAATCAAATTAAAAGGAGAGAGACCGAGAGATTGACCAGGAATAGAGCGGAAAGCGAATAAGAGGAATGGAAGGTTTTTATCCCATTCAGCCCCATTCCCAATACAATATTTCTTTAACATGCTTTTCATAGTTTGGTGAAAACGTTCCAAAGCACCCTGTGACTCTGGATGATAAGGCGAGGAAGTTACATGTTTAATGCCCAATTCAGTCATTTTCTGCTTAAAATAACGACTCGTGAAGTTAGTACCGCAGTCTGACTGAATTACCTTCGGGAGACCAAATTTTGAAAAGAAACCTATTAATGCCTCTACAATCTTTTCACTCCTTATGGACCGCAAGGGGATTGCCTCGGGGTACCGAGACATACGATCCATAATAGTGAAAATATACTCATTTCCACTCTTGGACTTTGGGAGAGGACCAACAACATCAATTAACACTTCCCGAAAAGGTTCAGACACAACTGGGATAGGTATTAAATGGAGCCTTTGGAATAGGTAGGTTAGGTTTGCCGACTCTCTGACAAACCTCGCAACTATTAACAAATTTTTTAACATCACCTTTCAGCTTGGGCCAAAAGAAATTATTTAATAACCTACTGACTGTTTTGTGAATACCAAAATGTCCCGCCATCACATTCTCGTGAGCTAATGACATCAACTCATGACGGTAACATTCAGGAACCACAATCTGTCGTATAATTTCGTAATCCTCCCCCGAGGCATGCATTGGTCTACTTATTCTGTATAATATGCTATTAATTACCTTAAAAATAGGAACTGTCACGTTTGTTATCTCACCAGACTCAATAGGGAGACTACCAAACTCCTTTTTCTGAGCCGAAACAAGTTCTTTAAAAGTCCAATTGGGTTTTAATCTAACACTACTACTACTGTCTACAGATACATCACTACGTCCTAAACTACTCAAATCAACGTCGACTGTTGACTCTGCAGCGTCAACAGCCTTTGCCTTAGCACGAGTGACTACCCCTACTTCCACATCCGGATTAATCACAATTGGCACATTTTTATTTTCATACACAATCTCATTTCCGAGAACCACATCCACCTTTTTAATCGGAAATTTATCAACAATAGCCAAACGGACATTCCCCGAAAAATAAGGACAACTAAGATGAAATAGACCAATTGGATAAGATTTTACCGTGTCCGGAAAACCACTCAAGATAACAAACTCCCGATTCTCATACACAAAATCATTCGGGACCGAATCTCTAAGAATTAATGATTGCGCGGCTCCGGTATCACGTAAAATATTCACTTTTCTCCCTTGGCCTTCACCATCCAGCGAGACTTCACCCACGGCCAGAAAATCACCGAAGGAACTAGCAGTCACTGACTTTCTTAGTCATTGAGTCGGAGAGGGCAGAGCCCCACCCTGACTAGCACTTTTCTCAACCGCCATCACCGGATTACCTTTACTGTTACAAACCTTTTTCCAAGCATAACACATTCTTTTGGTATGACCCCTCTTGTTACAGAAAAAACACGTCAAATTCCTCAGCTTTTGTGGATCATAAACACCCGACTCACCAAGTCTGTTATTTTGCGAGTAATTCACCTTTGATTGGCCATTCGGAGAAACCTTATTTGATTGAACATTCTGAGAAACCTTATTTAACTGAACATTCTGAGAAACATTCTTTTGGTTATTAAAATTACCAGATCTCCCAGAACAACCCAACGTGGTTTTTCCTTAAATACAGTTTCTTTCATAGTATCTTTATGAGACAAAAAATACTCATCTGACGCCACCGCAACCTCCTGAAGGGAATCTAATTTCAACTCCTCCAAATGAACCTTCAAACGGTCAGGAGTACACCTTTTAAACTCTTCAACCAACAGCAACTGCTTTAGCTTATCAAAATTGTCCACCTCTTTAGATTTCAACCAATCAGTAGCATATTGCTCTTTACTCCTTGCAAATTCTACGAAAGTCTGATTTTCATTTTTACTCAAATTACGGAACCTTTGCCGATAGGCCTCCGGCACGAGCTCATATGCCTTCAACACTATCGCCTTTACACTCTCATAATCCGAGGAGAGATCTTCTTCCAAAGCTACATATACCTTTTGGGCTTTCCCAATCAATTTACTCTGGATAAGGGTAGTCCATAATCCAATAGGCCATTCTAACCTGTTAGCAATTCTTTCGAATGACATAAAGAACTCGGCAACATTATCTTCCTGGAAGTTCGGGACAAACTTCAAAGCCTGAGCTAAATTTGAGAAGGAGGAGGAAGCCTCAACACGAGAAGGAGACCCTGGTGACCCTGGCGTTTGCAAAGCCAACTTAGCTAACTCATGCTTCCTTTCCCTCTCTCTCTCTTCAAACACCATTTTTTGCTGCTGTATTTCCATTTGTTTTAGACTAATCTGTCTATCCAAAATTTCTACTGACAATCCCTCGTCTTGCCTAACCTTGGGTTTGGCTCCTGTCTTAGTCTCCTTAATACACTCATAAACCTTTAGCAATAGTATACCCTTCTTCATTGTTACCGTTCTTTCCACTTCAAAAAAATCTGCCACACTTTCTAACTCCTCTTTGCTTAATTCGGCCAACCTATCCTGCCATCCCTCTCCTTCAAGCAACTCTACGATATTCATGTCATCCATTTTGATTGCAAGTAATTACAACACTTTACATATAACAAAATTATTTCACTTACAATAGCGCCAACCAACCAAACACTGAGGAGGTGTAACCATGCCACCTAACAATAACACCCCAAGAATTACGCTTGCACTGCAACAAGAACACCACAGGATACATTGAATCCTGGCAAGGTCGCCAATTGTAATGGGTCTCGTTGGACCGCAACACACACTAGGTCTACAGGACCATAAATAATCAATATTTAGGTGTTCAAAAGGCAGCAAGCCACAAAGGTGGAAGCAAGCCCAGGTAAATGCAGCACAAGAATAACTCAAGGGGGATAACAAAACAATGAAATAAAAACCAATATATATTACAATTCAATAAAAAAACAGAAAATAATAGCTAGGCCTCATCATTAACATTAAATCAAAAATACCACTTACGAAACATATACCCAAATTACCAGTCAACACATTCAACCTCTGAAGGAGGAAAGGGGGCCCAGAGAGGAATAGAAAACAACGAAAAGAAAGAATAACCTAAATTTTACATGCTAACGGATGATGAGATGATGAAGGTCTCCTCCCATAGGTCCTTCAATAAGGGCAGCGGACGGCAACTCTCAATACCATTAAAGGGCTCCAACAGGAAATTAACCTGACACTGCAGCACAGCCGTAATCATATTCATTCATGATCATGGACGCCGGATCCCAATAATCTTGGTCAATAATTTACAAGAAATGAATGACACTCCTTACCGTCGCCAAGCGAGGCCCCTCTGGCAAGTACTGCACCAGAGGCAATAATAAAATGGTAGAGATGTGAAGTAACGGCCAGCTGAGGTGAAGATAAATATATATTCGTTCAGAGACTTGCTGTATATCCAGAGGTAATAGGCTCACAAATCAGGGTGCAGATACCAACTGCCTGTAGCTTGGAAACCCAGTCTCAAGTCAACTCAGCAGAGCCAAAATATGGAGGGGAGAAACAGGGAGGATTAGTCAACAAGACTATACAAAAATACCACTGGAGTGAGGAGACCCCTACTAACAAGAAGGCGAACTAACATGAACTTTACAGCCTTCGAAAAAAATGAAAGAGGAACTTAAAAACTAACCTAAGTAAGCTAATACATTATAAAAAAAAAAAAAAAAACCTAAGGCTTACTTACAATATATATATATATATATATATATATAAATATAAAGTATATTTATATATATATATATATATATATATACTATATATATATATATATATATATATATATCAAAAATACGTGATTACTGTTCACATAAAGTTTAGAGAAATACATTTGCACGAGAATTCTGATTCTCAAAAGCAGTAATGGTGACATTTACTAATGCTTTAGAAATGATGGTTATAATGTATTGAGGGATCATGAGTGATGGGGATAATGGAATATGTTTCATACTGATATCAATATCTGTTTTAGATAACACTTTCTCTTTGATGGTAATATTCTATATCTGCCTCCTGTTTCAATATTCTCTGAATAATGTGATATATAATAAAGAGCAACTGTCTGGATATATATGTATATATATACATACATATATATATATATATATATATATAGATAGATAGATAGATAGATAGATAGATAGATAGATAGATACACAAATAAAATAACACTATCTACATAATATATATGAAACGCTTAATCTAAAAAAAGACATAATAAGACATAAAACAAAAGACGAGGAATTTCATAGCCCGCCAGTAAAGATAATAAAAATTAATTCTCTCCCAGCAAATCTTCATTTGAAAACAGGCAATCCACATTCGTCACAGGTGGGAGGGAAAGACTATTTACGATTATTTTACAAGCTGAACTGATGAAGAAATCTAAGTATTGCTTATCACGCGACATCACAGAGACTAGAACAATGGCTGGTTGGAGCTGTGTAGGAGCAAGATTGAGGAATACATAGGAGGAATATTGGAAAAGATATCTGAGGGAAGGGTGAAGGTAAATAGAATGATAGTAAAGCGTTTAGATGTGCAAAGGGAAATAGACACTGGTTTAGTTACTGAGATCGATGGATGTGGAAATGATTTCACATAATCATTTGATATTTTATAAGGAATATCAGCTGTTTTTCGTTGATGTTCATGGTGTAACGAGAGAGAGAGAGAGAGAGAGAGAGAGAGAGAGAGAGAGAGACGGCTAGTAAAATTACCTAGAGAGTGAGAGGGAGAGAGAGAGGCTAGAAAGAATTGCATAATCAGAGAGAGAGAGAGAGAGAGAGAGAGAGAGAGAGAGAGAGAGAGTTACAAGGATTTTTGAGGTCTCAAAGACTTTTTAGTTCATCCCCGGAGACTCCATTTGCTCTAGGGGGAGAGAGAGACTAAGGAAAAATCATGTAAGCAAAAGGAGAGAGAGAGAGAGAGAGAGGAGAGAGAGAGAGAGAGAGAAGAGTTACAAGGATTTTGGAGGTCTCAAAGACTTTTTAGTTCATCCCCGGAGACTCCATTTGCTCTAGGGGGAGAGAGAGACTAAGGAAAAATCATGTAAGCAGAGAGAGAGAGAGAGAGAGAGAGAGAGAGAGAGAGAGAGAGACATTACGTAGAGAGTGAGAGGGAGAGAAAGAGGCTAGAAAGAATTACGTAAGCAAAAAAAAAGAGAGAGAGAGAGAGAGAGAGAGAGAGAGAGAGAGAGAGAGAGAGGATACTATATGAAATTACGTAAGCGAACTGGAAC
This sequence comes from Palaemon carinicauda, assembly GCF_036898095.1. NCBI lineage: Eukaryota > Metazoa > Arthropoda > Malacostraca > Decapoda > Palaemonidae > Palaemon > Palaemon carinicauda. The sequence continues at coordinate 57,100,303 of NC_090750.1, read as the reverse complement.
GCAAAACATTCTATATATGTAAAAAATCTAGGATATTAAATTTCAGGGTAAGATTTCCTCTTCATATATGCATGAAAAAACGTTCAATGTTTTGCAAAAATATGAGAACAGTTATAAATATCACGAGGTCAAATTAACGTTTTCCCGGTTTCATATCATCTGGCGGCAGAAATAGAAACACTTTAGTAGGTTGCAAAATAATTTCTGGTCTAAAAAAGTTGGAGATATAAATTTGTCTAATAGGATCTTGATTGATTGATTGATTGATTATGAGTTATCTGGCATCCTAATATCTAAGGTCATTGACACCGAATCTAATAGGAGACTCTCTCTCTCTCTCTCTCCTCTCTCTCTCTCTTCTCTCTATATATATATATATATATATATATATACTGTATATATGTATGTGTCTACATGTATGAGAGAGAGAGAGAGAGAGAGAGAGAGAGAGAGAGAGAGAGAGAATGCACAGTTAAAAATTAAAGAGCTCATTCAAATGTTACCGATGTATATTTTGTTTTCCATACTATTGACCGAAATTTTCTTTTGTCATTCGACATTTCCTTTAAAATTTCTGACTAAAATATAATAGCAATTAGTGCACCGTTTGCAGAAACAATCTATAAATATTCCCTTTTAAATATGGAACAAATGATACTCTCTTTAATCTGACGAAAAATCTAGTTTCATACACTATAAAAACAAGTTTAATTTACTTTTGATATAATCCAAATTTTCTCAGTATTCAACCCTGTCGGAATATGTCTATTCAGAAAATTCTTAATGGTTCAAAATTAGATTTTTGTTTTTTCTCTTTATGTTTTTCCAAAGACTTCAGTTCTCACATCCATTAGTTCCAATTAGTGTATTTTTATTTTGAAACTTTTCTCCTAAATTGTATTGAACTTTGTATAACATTGTTCGCTATGACTTTTGTACCAACCGTGTGTCACACAATTGTACATAATTCCTTTTATATATATATTCTGCTTGTATCTTCGCTCTTCCCTCGCACTAAAACGAACATGAAAATTCATGTCAGGTTTTTCCTCAAAGATATTGTCTGTCTTGTGAACTTGTTTTGTCCTGTTGCCTTGAGGTTTTGTATATAAGGAGAGTGTTCCACAATAATATAACTCAGTCGTTTCCAATCTGCCTTTGAGTTCACACCCTTACTCGGCGCCGTCACATTGGTGACCCCGGAAGTCGACTCGCTCCCACTGCCTTCCACCACCACCTCCCTTGCCCCTCCATCGTTGGTACTATGACGGAGACTACATCAATTGGCGCCGCGGCCGCCCCATTGAAACTTTCACCGTTCGCCACCGGAGAGGCGTTTGCTTGGTTTCAACGTGCTGAAGTCCACTTTCATATCAGGGGCGTGACTCGATCAACCACCAAAGCGGATTATGTTCTTGCGGCGATACCCGAGGACACCTTCCCAGAAATATCCGACTGGCTTTGTGAACAAGGAGACACCCCAATAGCGTATGACGCCCTCAAATCATACCTTCTGCAGCATTACTCGCCATCGCCAGCCGCCCGTATAGCAAAGCTTTTTAAACTCTCGCAACAACCGTTGGGGGACCAAAGGGCTTCCCTTGCCCTTAGGGAAATGACCAGTATTGCTCGCCTTCAACCTGCCGCAGACGGCTCTCCTCGTGAGGTGAACCTACTCCGTGCCCTTTGGGTACGCCGTTTACCTGAACCTGTACGCGCTGCCATACCCGATGTCGATAGTTTACCCATAAAGGACTTGATGACCAAAGCCGGCGCCCGTATGGACAGCCACTTCAAGACCTCCATCAACGCCTCTACCCCTGACGACGAGGATGCCTATTCAACGTCAACCGAAGCTGACATGAATGCCGTAGGACATACACGCCTACCCCGTGATGTGCCGAAGCGGCGACACAGCCGCCCACCACCCAACAATCGCTCGCGCCCCAACGAACGACTTCTACGGCCACTTACTACCTCCCATCCGCCGCAGTTTTGCTACTACCACTTCAGATTCGGGGCAACCGCGAAGAAATGTGCCAAAGATTGTCAGTGGCCAAAAAACGTGTAAGCAGGCCATCGCTTGTGGCGGTGGCCTCCCATGTTTCTAATCTGTTCTTTTTAAAGGATGCAGGAACGGGCGTGCGATTTTTGGTAGACACGGGTGCTTGTCGTTCTCTTTTGCCAAGGAAACTCTTCGAGGCACAACGTAGTCTGTCTACATCTGCCGACGTCCGCTTGGTAGCTGCCAACGGACCTGCGATACCCACCTACGGTTACGAGAACCTCACATTATCGTTCAGAAACGGTAAATTTAATTGGAAGGTTCTCGTTGCTGACGTCACAATGCCAATCCTCGGTGCGGATTTCCTCTCTCATTTCCACCTTCTAGTCGATGTCGCCCACCGACGATTGGTCAACGCAGACTCGTACTTGTCGACACCTCTTCAACCCGCCCCCTCTAACCATGCTCTCCACATCAGCGCACCCACGGATGCCTACGCCCACCTCCTCACGTCTTACCCGGAAGTTTTCCGTCCAAAACTTCGCCAAACGCCCACGGTTCCTGCCAAGCACGGTATTTATCACCATATCAAGACAACGGGACCCCCAGTCTTCGCAAAATTCAGACGTCTGGCACCGGAACGATTGGCAGCCGCCAAACAGACGTTCGCCGAAATGGAGAAAATGGGCCTTTGCCAAAAGGCCTCCAGCCCATGGTCGTCACCCTTACACATCGTTCTGAAGAAAGACGGCTCCCTCCGTCCGTGCGGGGATTACAGGCGCCTGAACATGCAAACAGAACCGGATCACTACCCCCTCCCAAACATTGCCGATGTAACCTCCTACCTGCACAAAGCGAAGGTTTCCTCTACGCTCGACCTCTTGAAGGGGTATTATCAGGTGCCTATGAACCCAGAAGACATCCCCAAGACCGCCATCACCACTCCGTTTGGCACATACACCTTCAATTACTCCTGTTTTGGCCTTCGTAATGCTGGAGCAACGTTTCAACGTCTCATGGATGGCATCTTAGGGGCGCTCCCTTTCTGTGTATGTTATGTGGACGACATACTTGTGTTCTCCTCCTCAAAAGAGGAACACCTCCGTCACCTACGCATTGTGCTCGACCGCCTGAAACAAAACGGCCTTGTAGTCCGGTACGACAAGTGTACCTTTGGCGCCAACGAAGTGTCGTTCTTAGGGCACCGTATCACTCC
>NC_090750.1:57082082-57092082 GCF_036898095.1 Palaemon carinicauda | reverse complement strand
TTCATTTCTAATCCTGCCCTGCCATTTAACTCACGATATTCTTCTGAGGGCTTTGTTCTCTAATCTAGAAAATCTGTTGGATATTGTTTCATTGTCATGTAAGTGAATGTCACTGATATTTGGAGCAGCAACAGAGTTAGATTTGACCTAAATGAATAGTGTTGATAAAATATAAGGCAAAATACTCGAGAACTGCAGGTTTCCTGTCGTCATAGATTTCCAGTTTCCCATTTCGTTTGCAAATCGTTAAGGCTAGATACTGATATGCATGGTCCATCTCTTCTAAACTCTTTATTGCCGAGGACGTAACAAATGATTTTGTATTTACTTAGCAAACACTGAAGATCAAATTGTATTCAGGAACTACAGAATTCAGAAAATCTTATATTTCATATTCTTCATTCAATACTTTGCATGCTTTATTTATATTATTATTTCCTTTTATCACTGGGATATTTTACAGTGTTGAAGTCTTTGGGCTTATAGTATCCTGCTTTTCCAATTAGGACTGTTGCTTACTTAGCAATAATAATAATAATAATAATAATAATAATAATAATAATAATAATAATAATAATAATAATAATAATAATAATAATAATATTAATAAAAATTATAATAATAATAATAATAATAATAATAATAATAATAATAATAATAATAATAATAATAATAATAATAATAATAATAATAATAATAATAATAATAATAAAAGATTTCAGACATCAGCTAATGAACATGGCCATCACTTTGTTAAAGTCTACGGGAAAAGCACTCCACATTACATATATTGATCGTCGAGAGTGAAAAATGCAATGTTGATCCGGATTGCTTCCAAAATTTAATGGGTTCTTCCAGAGCATAATACCTATCCGTTGTTAGAGTTTGGTAAAAATCTAGCTTGATGTTTGGACGTAATCCTGCTACTACCAAAGTATTCTGCACTAAGGCAGGTCACTTCATGGATTAGTCGCCCTAAATAATTTGCTATTCATGACCTTATATTTTAATCTCCTGGAACCTTCTCCCTCCCTTCAGGTCATATAAATAGCAGATAAATTGATATATAAATAAATGTAGGTAAAAATAAACTTCTTGCCGGATATGATAATAACTAATAAGGAAAAAAAGATATAATATACACAATAAGAAAACTCGAATGAATCGTACTTGCCCGTGTGTTTTTGCATATTAATCCGGATTCCTAATTGGAAACTATATAGAAATATACATAAATTACTTCTTTCCTACTATTGATGGTATGATCACCTTACAATAGAGATTAGGAAGATGCAAATCTTATTCGTGATTGAGAGGGATAATAGGGAAAATATCTTAAGAATTATAACTGAAATAACATTAAATTTTGGATGAATTTCCTGTAACAGTTTTTTGGAACAGCTTTATCAGTCATTTGTGTTTCTATGAGTTTTCTTAGGTTTGATATATATATATATATATATATATGTATATATATATATATATATATATATGAATATATATATGCATATATATATATATATATATATATATATATATATATATATATATATATTTATATTTGTATATATAAATTTATATACATTTATATATATATATATATATATGTATATATATATATATATATATATTAATTTCAATATATGTATATATGCGCATTATATATATATATATATATATATGTGTGTGTGTGTGTGTGTGTTTGTGTGTGTGTGTGCATTATACATACTTATGATATATAATCAATAAGGTATCTCATGCAATAACAAAAAGTCAACTCCGACTTTAGATTGCACATTGACATCTTGGAGAATATCTTTCGATCTTGGGAAGGCATCACGCTCCCAACCTATCAAACGAGGTCATCTCGTCACGTGTCCTACATACACAAATCATAAGGTCCTACTGACTTCATTCGTGTCTCCTATGACAAATAAGAACGTTGTATTGATTTATGATCGTTTGTAGTTCACTGGGACATGCAGGCTGGAAAATGTCAAAAGTTATGATAGAAAACTACACTTTATACGGGAAACAAAAGTAAGAATACTACCTAGCCTAAGGTTGCCAACTAACCTAACTTAGGAGATGTATTTTTATCAACACAAGAACGCCACCTAACCTAAGGTTCCCAACATAACATAACCTAGTAGCCGTATCCTTGCCAACACAAGAACGCCACCTAACTTAAGGTTCCACACCTAACCTGACCTAGAAGACGTGTCCTTACCAACACAAGAACACTACCTAACCTAAGGTTACCAACTAACCTATCCTAGTAGCCGTATCCTTACCAACACAAGGACACCACCTAACCCAAAGTTCCACACCTAACATAACCTAGAAGCCATATCCTCACCAATGCAAGACTACCACCTAACTTGAGGTTCTACACCTAACATAACCTAGAAGCCATATCCTCACCAACGGAAGACTACCACCTAACTTGAGGTTCCACACCTAACATAACCTAGAAGCCATATCCTCACCATCGCAAGACTACCACCTAACCTAAGGTTCCACACCTAACCTAACCTACGAGGCGTATCCATACCTACTTACCTATCGTGGGGGCCGGCTATGCCACTGTGGCATCAACCCCGCTTAGACTGCCTTATCCTTAGCTTACCCTAAGACGCACCTAACCTAACCTAAGAGCTGTATGCTTACCTACTTACCTATGGGGGGGGAGGGGGGTTGGCTATGTCCCCTGCGATGCAACATCATCCCTTCTTAAAATGCCATATCCCTAGCTTACCCTAAGGTTAAGTCTTAAGCCTGTGTTTGCTTCCAAACCGGTTTCACTCCTGCCAAGGTAACTCTAAATCAGCTATCTTGAATCATAAAATTAGCTTCATATCATAGTTCAAACGAAGATAAACAACAACTTCCCCATAAATAAAAATCCTTTTGACAAGCAATAAGAAAGTTCACGACTGTCCCAATGACCTACATTCACCACATAACTTGAGAGAATCTATTATAAATTTGCACGTCAAGAAATTACGAGAATTTTGATAATAAATATCCTGTGCGTATAACGATTTAAGATTGCTCACGAAGATTTTAGAGTAAGAGTGAAACAATGGAGGAAAAATCATTTTGTTGTGAAATTCAATGGAACACTCTGGTGTCATATGATATTGGTGACGCAAATTGAAAAAAAAAAATAATTTTAAAAGCTTTTGTCTGCAATTGTTACGAGATCTTTTATAAGGTATAACCTAGTAGGGCGTATTTATTCATATTCACAATATATATATATATATATATATATATACATATGTATATACATATATTTATATTTACATATTCATTATGAATATATATATATATATATATATATATACTTATAGATAATATATATATATATATATATATATGTAATAATTAGAATAGTTAATATTACATGTTTAAAACACATGACGTAATATGTCATATTTGGTGTAGGAGCTAGCCGTGGGACTTGCTGTAGTCATTCAATTCATAAACAGGAAGTACAATGTAAACCTCGACAATGTAACACATTGTCTCAGCGTGTGAAAGTTTGTGACGTCACCGGATGCTGGTGTCTTCCGATTTCGTGACGAATCTAATATAAACTAAGCATACGATATCTGTGATATCGATAAGTTAGTCAGTTCATATCTATACTTCACCAGAATTGGTCATCTGACCAACCTAGCTTCCTCCAGTGATAGAGATGTTTAACTCTGTTGTTTTTATAGAATAAATACTTTAAAGCTAATAAGATGTATTCAGTTATCCATTTACATACATCTGAAACAACACATACTCAATGTGTGCTTATAACAATAGCACACCAATAAATGGTGGCAGCGGTTAAACTCTAAGAATTAGAGAAAGATCTTCAAGAATTCAAAATAAAAGCTTTAAAACCAGAGAAAGATCTTCAAGACTTAAAAATAAAAGCTGTAAAACCAGAGAAAGATCTTCAAGAACTCAACATTATCTACATGAATCTACAATTTTGACTAAGTATTATAGTCCAAACGAAACAGTTAACATCAACAAATGTTAGAATACAACCTGAATCTTCAATCAACATCCTAGGAAACCCAAGGACTGGCGTTCAACAATTGCAAAACATATCCAGGAAGCACTACATTCAACAAGAAACTCGAACGATACATCGCTAACAAAACATCAAGAGAGAGAGAGAGAGGACGTGTCGACATCACGCAGATCCATATATAAGCTAAGTACAGATTTTTTTAATTCATTTCAGTTTGGGCAGTGAAGTGTAGTTATCACGAGTCGTTAGTCAATTATTACTGGGGTGAGTGAATTGCTAATCTTTGTTAAAGGAAACTCCGAATTCTCATTTAGAATTTTTCTTTCTTTGTGCTAATTCCTTTTTCTTTCAGAAATTCTCGGGAAATGTTTTGCGATTAGTAACATTGTTTGGGGAATATTATTATACATATGCGTTTAGCAGTGGGCGTCTGTACTCATATAGATATTTTGATAGAATTGCAAGGGGTCAAAGAGATAGGAAAAAAAAATACAGCAGTCATGACTCCTCCTGTGAGTCCTTCCCCTGGACCTAGTGGTGTAGGCCAGACTAATCCTCCTCCAATAGTGACGCTTGTAAATGCCAGGTCAGCAATCCTTCCTTTTCAGGGTCGAGTCAACGGGTTCTTTCCACAAAATGTGGAGTCATGGATTTCATCCGTCGATGCCCATTTAAATGCCAAACAAATCGTAGACCCTTTTGTACAATTACAAGAAGCTAAAAGTTTTATAGATTTTTCTAAGGGGGATGCGAGTGCGTATTTAAGAGGTGTTTCATTTCAAGAAGAAGTTACTTGGGATGATTTCAAAGTTAGGTTACGCGCGATCTATGGGGGTGAGGAAGCCTTGGATGTAGTATTAACGTTACGAAATACACTTAATCAAGCCACTATGAATCGGCTTAATGTTATTGAGAGAGCAGCTCTCATAGCTGATAGGCTTAACAAATATCAGGACATTTTAGGTCATTCCACTTGGGTTACTAACGATAACATCTCCGTGAAAGATTTTTTACGATTAATGTATTTAACTTGCATGACACTTATGTTGCCTGAAGCTTTAGTGCGGTGTTTTGATAAGAAGTTAACGCCTGCAAGTACGGAATTGGATGTCTATAAACAGATAAAGAAACACATGTCCAAGTGTCCAGATCTCGATCCCGTGTTAACTCAAGTTTTTGCAAAGAATGAAACAAAACCACAAACAGTGAACGTAGTTAGCAGTCCAGTAGCGGGAATGACGTGTTATAACTGCAAACGTCAAGGTCACATAAGCGCAGACTGCAGAACGAAATTTTGCTCGATTAACAACACTGCAACGCATTCATATAGTCAATGTTACTCGCGTAAGACACAACAATATCCCAGAAATACACAGTCAATTTCACAGTCAGTTCCATATGGAAATAAAAAGAAAAATCCTCATTTTAACAATAAGAAACAACCAAATGTCAATGCAGTTCAGAGTCCAAAACAAACAAACACTTCTTCGAATATCGCTGAGCCTGGGCCGTCAAACCAGACCTCGCAAGGTCAGACTAATTTCAGAATGTGCAGAGCAAAGCAAATACCACATAGTTAGCTCTAGAGGGGAAGAGAGTGATGTTGGGTCAAGGTCATTCATGTCAACATCAATAGTATTGAATAATCAATTTAATGTTTTATCAGATAATTGTGAGACAATAGATTTTCCTATGAAACACACGGCCGAATTAAGTAAAACAGTGCATGCTCCCGTAGATTTGCAACGAATTCATACAATAATAAGCCAAAATGAGTTATGACCAACCTTATATGCTGTAAATTTAGAACACAAATCCTTTACGTTATTTTTTGACTCTGGTAGTCCAAGTAATATTATGGATTTGAAGACACATCATTTGTTGTTTTCGAACTTTCCGATTGAAAAATCAGGAATTAGACTTTCAGGTATAGGAAATAATGAATTAAACGTCATAGGCATAACTCATGTTCAGTTCAGAGTCGGTAATCGCACGTCTGCCGATACATTTGTTGTTGTAAAAAAACATTAATATGTATCCAGCTGTTATTATAGGATACCCATCTATGGGAAATCAAAACATTATCTTAGCTCCTGCAAAGCACGGCGTGTATATCAAAGGGAAATTCTATAAGTCTTCTAATACCTTAAAATCAGTTTTGGATAAAAAGGAGACGACAAATGTAACCGTAACGTACGTTGAAGAACCAATAACTTGTCTCACTAATAAAGAAATAATATACGCGACCCAGCAGAATTCTCGTTCACCCGTAATATCATCTTGCACGCAATCTATCGAACCAAACATACCTTCGAATTTAATAGTGCAAATAAAGAAAACACTACCGGGATCTGAAATATTAATCCTTTCCGATACTTTGAAAACTAACGGATTGTCTGTCACACAAGCTATTTATACAGTAGGCTCACATCAGCAATGTAATATCGAAGTCTGTAATCATTTAAATAACACTTTGGTAATTCACAAAAATCAACATATCTTGGATGTAGAAGTTTATAAACATCGTATTCTTACCGTTGCTGAAATCAATCACTCTCAATCAGCTGCCGATGAATCCCTTTTGCGATCTATTAAAAATAAAATCAATAAGGACATTCAGGACGAAGAAATTCAGCAGAAAATTTTTGAACTTTTATCTAAATATCATGATGTTTTTTCCACTACGGATGGATCCTTAGGAAAAACAGATGTGATCGAGCATCAAATAAGGTTAAAGGACAAGCAGAAAATTATATATGTACCCTCGTACAGACTCCCTATGAAATTACAGAATGAAATAAATGATGAAGTAGGTAAAATGCTAGAAGAAGGAGTCATTAGGAAATCAAACAGCCCTTATAATTTTCCTTTAATAGTTGTACCGAAAAAAGATCGAACATGGCGTATCTGCGTCGACTTTCGTCGTCTAAACGAGGAAACGATCCCTGATCGATTCCCAGTGCCATGTACTGACGATATTTTGTCTTTGTTAGGTCAGAATAAATATTTTACCAGTTTGGACTTACTTAAAGGCTTTCACCAGATATCATTAGAAGAAGATAGTATGCCATACACAGCCTTCAGCACAGCCAGGGGACATTATGAATTTTTTACGGATGCCTTTTGGTTTACGTTGTGCTCCTATAACATTTACAAGAATGATTAACATAGTGTTTGGAGACTTGTTAGGGGATATATTGCATGCCTATATGGATGATCTTGTAATCTTTTCCAAAACCTTAGAAGAACATCTAAGTAAGTTAGAACTAATACTACAGAGATTAAGACAACATAACTTAAGGGTAAAGATTAGTAAGTGTGAATTTTTCAAAACAGAATTAATATATTTGGGTTTCATGGTGTCAAGCCAAGGTCTCAAAGTAGTCCATGATAAGGTGTCGGCTATACGTAATTTTCTCATACCCACTAATGTCAAGGGAATACAGCAATTTCTGGGTTGTAGTGGATATTACAGGCGTTTTATATGCAACTATTCAATAATAGCCGCTCCTTTAACTGATCTTACGAAGAAGGGCGTAGATTTCATATGGTCTGAGCAACATCAACAGGCGTTTAATACTTTGAAAGATGAACTGTGTAGTTCTCCTATCTTAAAATTTCCTGACTTCGGTAAGGAATTCTTCATTGCAACAGACGCCTCAGACTTAGGAGTAGGAGGGGTATTGTTTCAGCAATATGATAAACAATTTTTCTCCCGATAGCTTTCTATTTTCGAAAATTGAGAACTTCCGAAAGTAAGTATGCAGTAATAGACAAGGAAGGGCTAGCTATTGTTAATTCGCTAGTGCATTTTAAGTTCATAATTTACGGTTATCCCGTTAAGGTTCTTACTGACCATAAACCACTAACAGAGTTCTTTAAAGGCTTCAACCACAGCCCTAAACGAACTCGGTGGCATTTGATCATTCAAGATTTTGGCGCAAGAATCGGGTATTTACCTGGGAAAGCAAATATCATTGCGGATGCATTATCACGCAACCCCCATGTCATCTTGTACGGAGCCTTTAGCTGAATTAAAAGATATATCAACATCCATGCCTATTGTAAAAACAATATCTGAACAAAAAGATTTATGCTGGAGCGCTGAATTGTTACAGGACTGAGCAAAGAAAATATCAGAAAATAGAAACAATTATAAATGCTTTGAAAGGCAATCATAAAGAAAAGGAATATATCAAGTATAAGCAGCAGAATTATATAATCAAAGATAACATTCTGTGTAGGACTGTGACAAGGAAAACCCGCAATACACCACATGTAACTAATGACCAGGTAGTAGTACCAATCTCACTTATTTCCACTGTCCTGAATTGGTTGCATTCAAATCCATTACATGGATACCCTGGGTTCTCATTAATGTCACAGAAAGCCAAATCATTGTTTTATTGGCATACAATGCTTACAGATATAAAAAGACATATAGCTAATTGTCGCACATGTCAGGAAAACAAAAGGGCATACGAAAACACCTGTCAGCCTAGGAGCTTATCCTGTGCCCAATCAACCCTTTGAAAGAATACATTTAGATTTGTTAACAGGATTTTACGAGTCAGACGGAGGAAATAAGCACCTCTTAGTAATTATAGATCCTTTAACTCGATATACAGAACTAATAGCACTTAAAACTAAAACTGCGATTGAATGCGCTAGGAAGTTTTACGAGTGTTACATTTGTAAACATGGAATTCCACACATGATAATCTCAGACTCGGGTGGTGAATTTAATAATCACTTTCTTACCTCATTGTGTGAAATTCCTCAACATAAAGAAGGTTAATACCATGATATATCACCCAGAGTTGAATGGGCTAGTGGAAAGAGCAAATAGGAAGATATTGAATATATTGAGGGTAACACTAGAGGGATCAGACCCCAACTGGTATATTGCAATACTGGCGGCACTGAGTACTCTGAATCATTCATATCATATACCAATTAAAATGTCACCGCATGAAGCATTGTATGGTACCCCCAGTTATAACACCTTTCCATGTATTAACGCCTACAACTAATCTATCAAATCCTTTAAAAGAATGTATAAATGCAAGTATAAGTCGATATGATATCCTTCGAAAGAATTTAAAAGAATCACAAATCATAATGAAAAGGAATCATGATAAAATAGCGAAAACAACTAAAACATATACCGTGGGTGATAACATATATATTCAAATCAATGTACGAAAAGGGCTCAATTATAAACTAACACCTAAGTTTGAAGGCCCATTTAACATTTTGGAAACATTAACGGCCAATAGGTTTAGAGTTCAAAACGTATCCCAACCCACAGATGAGAGAATAGTACCATTGGCTCACATAAGAAATTAAAAAGAAAAGAGAGGAAAAGAAGTGAGGGAAAATTTTATTTTATTGTATGTGATTAAAAGTTTTCTTTTTAATACAGGAGTAATTACATATATTTGTTCTCGTTACAGGTTTCCAAGATGAATTTTTTTGTTGTTGGGAGTGATTTTGTTTGCTCAGACATTTTTTCTCGTATGGGATGAGCTCTAAAACTAAAAATATATATTTTAAATATGGCAATATAGTTGAAGGACAAGAAGACATTTTTATTACATCAACCAACGTAATTGTCGAAGTGCATATGCAAGCAATTTTTCTTCAAGAGAATGATATCACTAGCTTAAGAACCGCCATTTCAAGGTTTTCTGCATCATTGGATGAGTTGCATAGAAGACATTTTCATTTGACTACAGAGAGTTTGCTTGGATCAACATTAAAAGTTGCAGAGATGCTATCTGATGACTTGAAAAATAAGACTGACGAGACAGGATCTTTGGCTTATGACCTTTTGATGTGGACTGTAGGACACGAACATAAAGAAAGACGGAATCCGTTTATTTATGCTGCATTAAGCATCTTTGGGTCTGTTGCAAGTTTAGGTTTAGGAATTTCCAATCGTCTTAAAATTAGTAATCAAAA
>NC_090750.1:57062623-57072623 GCF_036898095.1 Palaemon carinicauda | reverse complement strand
GGATCCTTATCAAGTACCTGGAGGAATCTCGACAGGCCGAGTTGGCTACACGTCGGAGAGAGGAGGATCAACGTCGCCATGAGAAAGAACTACGCCGCCAAGAGGACAACCTAAGAAGAGAGGAGGAAGCCCAGCGTTTCACCGCCCTGTTGCAGCTACTCATGGTCAACCCTACCCACCAGCAAGCAACACCACCGGACTCGCAACAACTTCCTACTCAATCGTCAGTGCCTTCAAGTTCCCAGCACCCACTCCCACAGAAAGCCATCGCCCAAACCCCACCGCCATTACGTCCCGATGCCACATACCAAGTGTTTAGGGAATGGCGTAGACGCTGGGATGACTACAGTGTGATGGTGGACCTAGGGACTTTACCTACCAGGAAGCAGCTAATACAACTTCGTATGTGCCTCAGCCTGGAGACTCAAAGAATACTGGAACACACACTCAACGTGCCACCAGACACAGATCGGAGTGTGGAGGAAGTCTTAAATGTTCTCCAGGAACACATCAAGAACCTGCGAAATGAAGCTTTACGTCGCAGAACAGAGAGAAGGGGAAAGCTTCAGTGAGTTCTACGTCAGACTGAAGCACGTAGCAGAGGAAATCGACGTCTGTCCTGGCCAGTGTGCAGTTTGTGAGGAAACTCAGCTTAAGATGATCATCATCATGGGAGTTAGAGATGAGGAGCTTACACAAAAACTTATTGCCCTGGACACCTCAGCTTCTTTGGCCACCATGGTCAATGAATGTCGCTCCTATGAGGGCCACAAGGACAGCCATCACCGCCATACGTGCCCCTCCTTCTAAATTGTGTGCTGTCTCCACTAACAAAAAACTAAAGGACATGGCAGCAAAGGTGCTACTTCTTTCCCAAACTGTAACAGGGACACTTCTTGCCTTTCCTGCACAAAGAAGCACGGCTCTGCAGAAAAGTGTCCAGCTGCCGATAGCATATGCGGAAACTGTGCCGGCAAGGGACACTGGAAGAAGACTTCAAAGTGTCCTGCCAACAAGGCTACGTGTAGACACTGTGGCCGAGTGGGTCACTACGACAGATGTTGCCGACAGCAGATGAATGCCAATCAGGGCGGCCCACCCAAAGCCACGCCCCCCTCCAGCAGGCCTTCAAATTGTCGCAAGGTTGAGGCCCATTCCACAACAACTTGCCCTTCACGGGTACCCGTCTCCCTCGACCTCACCTATAAGGGTGAGACATCCAAGATTATAATGCTGCCAGACACAGGAGCTGACGTATCAGTGATGGTTCCTCAGCACTTGGAACTGCTTCAAATCACCAGGAATGAGCTACAACGTTCTGCTACCTCAGTGACACTCACAGCAGATGGATCACAGATGACACCAGCTTTAGGTACCTTTAAGGCCACTCTGTCTTTGGCCAACCGATCCTGTCATGCCATGATCCAAGTCCATGAAGGTATCCAGATGCCACTCCTGTCCTATGCACACTGCAAGGAGTTGGCCATCATACCGCCAGACTTTCCACGGCCCATCCTACAGGTCGTCCACGTGAATCGATGTAAGGATCTACCCCTCCATGCCAACTCAACCCCTGCTGAGGCCCGAGAATATTTCCTTAGAACCTTCCCCGATGTGCTTGTGTCTAAGGAGGACCTTAAAGCAGCTCCACTGAGGTCGATGGCAGGACCTCCAATGAAAATTCACCTTAAAGAGGACGCTGTTCCATTCGCCATTCACACCCCATGGCAGATCCCCTATGCTTTCCGCGAACCTGTCAAGATAGAACTAGATTCTATGGTCCAGCAGGGTATCATTAAGCCTTGTGGAGACGAGCCATCAGAATGGTGCCACCCTCTAGTTGTCGTCCCAAAGGCGAAGGGAGTTCGCATCACAGTGGATCTCACCAAGCTGAACACTCAAGTCTCCAGACCAGCCCACCCTTCGCCCACACCCCTAGCTGCTGTCCGTACCGTGGATCCCACAGCCAAATTCTTCACCACTGCGGACACTCTACATGGTTACTGGCAGATGGAGCTAGCGGAGGAGGACCGTCATCTCACCACACATTCATTACTCCTTATGGACGCTTCCAGCATTGCCGAGGACCTATGGGCTTCGCTGCCACCGGCGACGCCTACTGTTACTGCGGCGACCTAGCTCTCCAGGGTATGAAGAAATGTGTCAAGGTTGTCGATGACATTCTCATCTTTGACGACGACTTGCTGTCACATTACCACAGGATCCATGAATTACTCACTCGCTGTGGCAAAAACGGCATCACTCTCAACAGAGATAAGTTCGTAGTAGCGGAGACCCGAGTAAATTTCTGTGGATTCACCCTTTCTGAAGAAGGAATAGCTGCCGATCCAGGACGAGTCACAGCTCTGCAAGACTTCCCCACACCTTCCAACTTGACCGACTTACGTTCTTTCATGGGGTTAGTTAACCAATTGGCAGAGTTCACTCCAGATATCGCCCTAACTGCACAGCCCTTACGCCCACTCATGAGCCCTAAGCGCTCTTTTTTTTGGACACCAGACCACGACCAGGCCTTCAAACGTGTGAAGCAAGCACTTTCAAGCCCTCCAGTTCTAGTGTCTTTTGACCCAACTTTGCCAACCATTCTCCAGACTGATGCATCTCGTCTCTACGGAATAGGCTACGCTCTCCTCCAGGACCATGGTTCCGGACGTCTCCGGGTAGTCCAGTGTGGATCCCGTTTTCTCGCAGACGCCGAGACGAGGTATGCCACAATCGAGTTGGAGATGCTTGCTGTATCTTGGGCTCTCACAAAGTGCCGTTTGTACCTCCAAGGACTGCCATCCTTTACTCTGCAAACAGACCATCGTCCACTAGTGCCCATTATCAACATCTACACGCTGGACATGATCGAAAACCCACGGCTTCAGCAAATGAAGGAACGTATGTCACAATACCAGTTTACTGCAATGTGGCGTGCTGGCAAGTCTTTATGCATTCCAGATGCACTCTCGCGCGCACCTGTCAGCTACCCAACGTCTGAGGATATGATTGGCTGTGCTGAAGTAATGTCACACGTCAGGTCTGTCATCAACGTCGTAATAGCCTCCCAGGAAGAGGATGCCACAATCGTCAACGCCGACCGAACTCTACAGGACATGTCAACAGCAGCGCAAGCCGACCCTGACTACGTCCGCCTTCGTGATTGCATTGTGTCCAGATTTCCCACGAATCGGTACGACCTGCATGCTTCTTTGCTACCGTATTGGAAGCTGCGAGAAGCCCTTTCTACTGACGGCACCCTTGTGCTCTACGGTGCCAGAATAATAGTTCCTACCGCTCTACGTCGCCACACACTCGCCAGACTCAACGACAGCCACCGAGGTGTTGAAGCAACTAAACGTCGAGCTCGACAAACTATCTTCTGGCCTTGGATAGACTCTGACATTGCTAACACCGTTGCCGCCTGTGAGCCCTGCCAAGTCCTACGCCCAAGCCAACAGCAGGAACCTCTTCACAACGATGACCACCCATCGAGGCCCTTCGAGTCAGTATCAGCGGATTTCTTCCAGGTAGCGGGGAAGTCCTTCCTTGTTGTCGCTGACCGCCTCTCCGGCTGGCCTGTGGTCGTCCCTTGCAAGGGCGACACCACTGCCTCCTCAACCATACGGCACTTTTGCCGCTACTTCAGAGAGGTAGGTGCTCCCCTGCGCCTACGCACCGATGGAGGACCCCAGTTTACCAGCAGAGAGTTTGCAGACTTCGCAGAGCGTTGGGGTGTACACCACATAACTTCATCGCCACACTACCCACAGTCTAATGGACATGCCGAGGCTGCAGTCAAAGCTGTCAAGCACTTGATCCTCAAAACGGCCCCTTCAGGAAACATTGACTGTGAGGCTTTTGATCGTGGCCTCCTTGAGTTACGTAACATGCCTAACCACTCTGGTCGCTCTCCTGCCCAGATCCTGTATGGTCACCCTCTCCGTACGTGTGTGCCCGCCCATCCTCAGTCATTCATGGAATGTTGGCAAGAAAAGGCCCATGATTGTGACCGACGAGCTGCTGCCAGAGCGGCTCAAGTGAAACGCAACTACGACGCCCACGCCCGTCCCCTGCCCAGAATGACTGTAGGCCAACATGTCCATCTCCAGGACCCAACATCCCATAGGTGGGACAAGATCGGGATTATCATGGGTGGCACGAGATCACGTGAGTACGAAATTCGCCTCCCTAGTGGTGGAGTGCTACGTCGGAACCGTCGCTTCTTGTATCCAGTGCCCAGTCCCAATCACGTTCCCAACTCTGATCTCCCTCTGGTCCCTAGCTCTGACATGGAAAAGTCATCAATTCCCTCCACAACTTCCCGCAGGTCTCCAAGATTAAACAGGCCTACATAGTGTACAAGGCCCTTGTGCCATTTACGCAACTGGCTGCATAATTCTATATTTGATACATTTTATGTTATTTGCTTTGCACACTATTATTTACTTAGTTCATTGTATATAACTTGCTTAGTACGTTCAAGATACCTATTTGAACGCAAAAGGGGAGGGGAGGTGTAGATTATGGTATATATTATCTTTCATATATGCACCCTTTACTATTCATAAATTCTGTCCATTACAAACGCATGCGCATGAGTTGCGCTATCAGCACTCCATGCATGCGCATTGATAGTCTTCTTGCTTCTCCTGGCACGAGCTGTACGCCTTGCAGAGCACCACTGTTCATAACCCCTTGCTGTATGGAATAAATGCAATTTACGACTCGGGATTTTACTTCTCCATCTCTGCAATCACCTGTCTTCATCTACAAGACTTCATCACCTATCACCAAGGCCTACATGACTTAGGACTATGAAGCGTGAAGTAGATGAAGAATGGAGAAATGTTGATTTGAGAATCTCATTATAGAGACGACTGATGAAATCTAACCGAGTCTCTTTGCTTCAATAGGCATTGGAGGAGATGTTGATGATGATGATAATGATGACATACACTAAGCCCTTAGCATGGCAACGAGAAACGCAATACCATTAAATGGAAATACTCTGTTATTGAGACAAGCATAAAATCATAAATACTTTCTCACACCCAACCCTATCCTTTATGAGATAATAATTCTACCCCGATGTAATTTTGTATGTGCATAGAACATAAATAAATACTTTACGGTCTAAACAATTGTTTGTATATGGAGTAGGTTATTTCGTGCAGAGCCGGGTACCTGGACCTCTTCATTCATTTTGCTGTAAGTCATTTAAATCTTAATGAGGTTATTCATTGTCATTGCATCTTTATTTACCTTTGACCTCTGTTTATTTGTTTGGTTGAGGAATTATCCATCAACGTATGAAATAATATAAGCTTAGTTGTTGTTAATGGTTGGCGTTTATACTATTGCATTTGTGCTGAAGGTTTAAAGGTCGTTCGTGAATGGCAGAGGCAAGGGACAGTGACAATATCCTAAATTTTTAAAGTGTGCTCATGAATGGCAGAGAAAAGGTACAGGGATAATACCCTATGGGTTTAAAGGTTTAAAGGCCACTCATGAATGGCAGAGACAAAGGACAATGACAATATCCTAAAGGTTTAAAGTGTGCTCATGAATGGCAGAGGCTAGGTACAGGGATAATACCCTATGGGTTTAAAGGTTTAAAGGTCGTTCATGAATGGCAGAGGCAAAGGACAGTGACAATATCCTAAAGGCTTAAAGTGTGCTCATGAATGGCAGAGGCAATGTACAGGGATAATACCCTATGGGTTTAAAGGTTTAAAGGCCACTCAGGAATGGCAGAGACAAAGGACAATGACAATATCCTAAAGGTTTAAAGTGTGCTCATGAAGGGCAGAGGCAAGGTACAGGGAAAATACCCTATGGGTTTAAAGGTTTAAAGGTCGACCATGAATGGCAGAGGCAAAGGACAGTGACAATATCCTAAAGGTTTAAAGTGTGCTCATGAATGGCAGAGGTAAGGTACAGGGATAATATCCTATGGGTTTAAAGGTTTAAAGGTCGTTCATGAATGGCAGAGGCAAAGGACAGTTACAATATCCTAAAGGTTTAAAGTGTGCTCAAGAATAGGTTTAAAGGTTTAATGGTCGACCATGAATGGCAGAGGCAAAGGACAGTGACAATATCCTAAAGGTTTAAAGTGTGCTCATGAGTGGCAGAGGCAAGGTACAGGGATAATACCCTATGGGTTTAAAGGTTTAAAGGCAACTCATGAATGGCAGAGGCAAAGGACAGTTACAATATCCTAAAGGTTTTAAGTGTTCTCATGAGTGGCAGAGGCAAGGTACAGGGATAATACCCTATGGGTTTAAAGGTTTAAAGGCAACTTATGAATGGCAGAGGCAAAGGACAGTTACAATATCCTAAAGGTTTAAAGTGTGCTCATGAATAGCAGAGGCAAGGTACAGGGATAATATCCTAGGGGTTTAAAGGTTTAATGGCAACTCATGAATAGCAGAGACAAAGAACAGTGACGATATCCTAAAGGTTTAAAGTGTGCTCATGACTGGCAGAGGCAAGGTACACGGATGTTACCCTATGGGTTTAAAGGTTTAAAGGTAACTCATGAATGGCAGAGACAAAGAACAGTGACAATATCCTAAAGGTTTAAAGGCCACTCATGAATGGCAGAGACAAAGGACAGTGACAATATCCTAAAGGTTTAAAGGCCACTCATGAATGGCAGAGACAAAGGACAGTGACAATATCCTAAAGGTTTAAAGGCAACTCATGAATGGCAGAGACAAAGGACAGTGACAATATCCTAAAGGTTTAAAGTGTGCTCATGAATGGCAGAGGCAAGGGACAGTGACAATACCCTAAAGGTTTAAAGTGTGCTCATGACTGGCAGAGGCAAGGTACACGGATGTTACCCTATGGGTTTAAAGGTTTAAAGGTAACTCATGAATGGCAGAGGCAAGGGACAGTGACAATACCCTAAAGGTTTAAAGGCCACTCATGAATGGCAGAGACAAAGGACAGTGACAATATCCTAAAGGTTTAAAGGCAACTCATGAATGGCAGAGACAAAGAACAGTGACAATATCCTAAAGGTTTAAAGTGTGCTCATGAATGGCAGAGGCAAGGGACAGTGACAATACCCTAAAGGTTTAAAGTGTGCTCAGGAATGGCAGAGACAAGCGATAGTGATAATACCCTAAAGGTTTAAAGGTTTAAAGGCCACTCATGAATGGCAGAGACAAAGGACAGTGACAATACCCTAAAGGTTTAAAGGCCACTCATGAATGGCAGAGACAAAGAACAGTGACAATATCCTAAAGGTTTAAAGGGTGCTCATGAATGGCAGAGGCAAGGGACAGTGACAATACCCTAAAGGTTTAAAGTGTGCTCAGGAATGGCAGAGGCAAGCGATAGTGATAATACCCTAAAGGTTTAAAGGTTTAAAGACCACTCATGAATGGCAGAGACAAAGGAGAGTGACAATATCCTAAAGGTTTAAAGGCAACTCATGAATGGCAGAGACAAAGAACAGTGACAATATCCTAAAGGTTTAAAGTGTGCTCATGAATGGCAGAGGCAAGGGACAGTGACAATACCCTAAAGGTTTAAAGGCCACTCATGAATGGCAGAGACGAAGGACAGTGACAATATCCTAAAGGTTTAAAGTGTGCTCAGGAATGGCAGAGGCAAGGGATAGTGATAATACCCTAAAGGTTTAAAGGCCACTCATGAATGGCAGAGACAAAGGACAGTGACAATATCCTAAAGGTTTAAAGTTTGTTCATGAATGGCAGAGGCAAGCGATAGTGATAATACCCTAAAGGTTTAAAGGTTTAAAGGCCACTCATGAATGGCAGAGACAAAGGACAGTGACAATACCCTAAAGGTTTAAAGGCCACTCATGAATGGCAGAGACAAAGAACAGTGACAATATCCTAAAGGTTTAAAGTGTGCTCATGAATGGCAGAGGCAAGGGACAGTGACAATACCCTAAAGGTTTAAAGGTCACTCATGAATGGCAGAGACAAAGGACAGTGACAATACCCTAAAGGTTTAAAGGCAACTCATGAATGGCAGAGACAAAGAACAGTGACAATATCCTAAAGGTTTAAAGTGTGCTCATGAATGGCAGAGGCAAGGGACAGTGACAATACCCTAAAGGTTTAAAGGCCACTCATGAATGGCAGAGACAAAGGAGAGTGACAATATCCTAAAGGTTTAAAGTGTGCTCATGAATGGCAGAGGCAAGGGATAGTGATAATGCCCTAAAGGTTTAAAGGCCATTCATGAATGGCAGAGACAAAGGACAGTGACAATACCCTAAAGGTTTAAAATGTTATCATGAATGGCAGAGGAAAGGGGCAGTGACAATACCCTAAAGGTTTAAAAGTTTCAAGTGTGCTCTTGAATGACAAAGGCAAGGAACATTAACAATATCCTGAAGGTTTAAAGGTTTAAAGTGTGCTCATGAATGGCAGAGGCAAGGGACACTGACAGTACCCAAAAGGTTTAAAAGCCACTCTTGAATTGCAAAAGCAAGCAAAAGTCACAATTCCCAGAAGGACAATGTCCTAGAGACTGACCATATATACATGAGAACAGCACTTAATCCCCATCTCCATACAAGCTAGGAACAGGGAGAGCCAGGCAATGGCTATTTACGACTTAGCAGGTATACCTATAGACTCCTCCAAAAACCCCAGTCCTTAGCTCACAAGGACCTGTGTCCTACATGACCCACGAAAGTTTTGGGGCCACCTTTAATAGGAGTCCTCCCTTGTTACAGTCAATAAAGAATCTGAAAAATCTCATGGTAAAGAGCTCTCTATGGAGGTTATGTTTTGGCCGGCCCTGTTTGTGTGTTTGTTTGAGTGTGTGAGTGTGTTTGTTTGTGAACAGCCTCCTGGCCGCAATTTTAATCGTAAAGTAATGAAACTTGCAGGGATTGACTGTTTTGTGAAAAGCTGGAAATTGCTTAAATTTTGGAAGGTCAAGGTCAAAGGTCAAGGTCAGAGTTAAACAAAATGTCCAGTTCACGTAATTTGCCATAAGTTTCGACATAATTTTCCCAGAGGCTTCAAATTTGGTTTATATTTCATTGTATGAAAATCCATGCCAATTAATACATGTTAAGGTCAAAGGTCAAGATACGAGCAAATGTTCGACAAATGAGCTGCTGCGGCGGAGATCTGCCCTCTACTGATACCCCTCTAGCTATCCCTATCTCTCATATCACTGTCTCTGTTTATACCGTATATCTCTTTCATTTCCTCTATTTCGGTCTATTCCTTGCCAATGTGTGTACTCATGATGCAATTGTAGCAGATTGCTTTCCTCACAGCATTGCAATACGTATTTTGCTTTGCACAGAGAGCTAATTGCATTTCATTGTCTCTGTCGTACATACGCTCTAATTGCTAGAAATGGATTCCACTCCCAAATCATTTTTTTTCTTTTCCATTCCCGTTATCCTTTCCCCTTCTACACTCGTAATACCTCTTTTCTCTCTCTCTCTCTCTCTCTCTCTCTCTCTCTCTCTGGTATGTAGTTGTGGTATAATGCTAACCAGTCGAGATACTAATTTGGAAAGGAGAGAGAGAGAGAGAGAGAGAGAGAGAGAGAGAGAGAGAGAGAGGAGAGCTAGTTTACTTCGATGTCAAATAATCTCTCTCTCTCTCTCTCTCTCTCTCTCTCTCTCTCTCTTTGATATGTAGGTGTGGGATTATGCTAACCAGTTAAGATACTAATTTGGAAGAGAGAGAGAGAGAGAGAGAGAGAGAGAGAGAGAGAGAGCTAGTTTACTTTGATAACTCCCTCTCTCTCTTTCTCTCTCTCCATTTGATATGTAGTTGTGGGACTATGATAATCAGTAATGATACTAATTTGGAAGAGAGAGAGAGAGAGAGAGAGAGAGAGAGAGAGAGAGAGAGAAATTATTGGACATAAAAGTAAACTGAGGTGGTGAATAAAAGGCAATAAAGTGGATCGATCTGCTGTCATGCGAATGCTAGGCGAATAAGTTGCCACTGTACTTGCCAGGATTTTTCAGCGATTATTTGGG
>NC_090750.1:57047623-57057623 GCF_036898095.1 Palaemon carinicauda | reverse complement strand
TAAGCCTTGGGCTTATCCCTAAGTGGTTTTTTCCGAATTTATTTTCGATAAAACTATACTAGGGTGTTACTGTACCTTCCTGTTCCAGCAAAGTCTGGTTCAAAGAGGGACAGAACAACAGAGTTTTTAGTCTGAGTCCGTGTTGTCTGGCTTGGGGCAGAGTCCCCCTCCCTGACCTAACACTTTCAAAGGGAGCTTAGCTCCCTTAGGTCACTACCGAAGGTTTCTGTAAGTTATGATTCCTTCTTTTGTGATCGACCAGACTAAGTCCTGTTGCTGTTCTCGGGGGAGGATAAAATCTTCCCTTGGGAGTAGCAACGCCTTCCTTGCTTTGGTGCTCTGGAAGCTGGCAAGTATTGATGGCCCTTTCCCTTAGATCTCCCTTAGGCTAAGACAAAGTTCTTGGCTGCGGGTGATCTGTCACTAAAGCAAGGTTGGCAGGACCCTCTTGTCCCTTCCCCCTCTATCTCCGTAATGGCCTAGCCATTACTGTACTGTACCTTGCCGGCCGGCAGAGCTGGCCGGCAGGGGTATTACTGTACTGTACGTCATTCTACTTCTGGACCTAGTATAGGTTGGGATGTGGAATTGACTAAGCCCATTGCCGGCCGGCAGAGATGCTGGCCGGCAAGGGTCTTATGTTTTCGAGTGCTGCCCAGACCTCTCTTGGTCCCTCATCCATGCCTGCCGGCAGAGCCGGACGGCATTGGTCAAGGAAGCCTGAATTAAGTTTCTCCCCTTCCTTATATGCACTCTTTCGGTTGCCGGGCTTGGGGGGTTGTGTACACTCTTATCCCGGCATCCATTCTATTTTCTTCTAGTGCTGTACCTGTCCCGGCTGCCGGCCTATGAGGCCGGGTGACGGCCTATGAGGCCGGCAGCCGGGCAGGTGTAGTCTTCTGGTTCTTTTGCTGCCGGCTGGCATCGGTCTTGTACCTTTGCCGGCCGGCTTATGTCAGTCCTTGTCTGCCGGTCACCAAGAGTGTGGCCGGCAGCTGGGTACTACCTTGTGTAGTTGCTGGCCGGCAGTCATTGCCGGCCAACACTGGCTGTTGCCGGCCGGCAGCTGCTGCCGCCGGCACAGGCATTTGAACCAGAGTGCTGCCGCCCTATAGCTGTTAAGTAGTATACTTTAAAGCTAGTTGTGGTGTGTGCCGGCTGGCAAAGGCAGGCCGGCACACATCCTCCTATACTGTACTAGTATTCTTCTGTATAGCATATACAGTAAGAAGAAAACTATAGTAAAGGTTTAGGTACAGCACTGTATCTTCTAACACTATTGTGTTTTCTTGCACGGCCCTTTGCTGTTGCCCTCAGACAGGAAGCAGAGTTCTTCCCTGTCTATTATCCAGGATTTTAAATCATTGCCTAGGTGTGAGCTCCACCTGTTTCCTCTGGAAACCTTGCATTGGTTACTCTAGTAGAGATAAACCATTTTGATTTTATTATCTGGAAGGCTGCAACAATGGGTTGTGAGGGAAACCACAAGTGTGTGTCTTTCCTTTCTGAATTGTTATGCTATACTATGCATATCCAGTGATACATAGTTCACTTGATACTCATGGAAATTTCTTCTCTTTACAGAAGGACACTCCGAAGTGGGGAAGTGCTTTCTGCAATGTCAGCAGCAAGAACCTCTGCGGACATGAGTTTTGTAGGAGACACGCAGCATACGCTGTCTCAAGGATGATCTCCGGTATTGGGACCCTCAGGTATGTACTGTGTGCACTAACCTGATTAATGAGACATTTAAATAGGTAGGAAGATGCTTCGTACCTGGGTAAGGGGCTTCCAAAAGAACACTTCTGGCCCTTATCTTCCAAGTGAGAAGATGAGGGCGTATCTTTTCCCTAAGGCATCAGCTGATGCAGTGATTCCCCAGCCTCAAGAGGAGATCCCCTAAGTTCAGATCCAGGTGGATGCTGAAGTTGCGGTCGCGATGCAAGACATCCAGCTAAATGAAGGATATCTGATGTGGACGGGTGTCAGGAGGAAGACCTCCTGGCAGAAGCCCAGGATGAAGTTCAAGCCCCTCTAATCGGCCGTTCTCCCAGTAGAGCTGGGACAGGCCCCTCTCTTCTATTGTTGGAATGATCCAACAAATGCAGAAGGAGAATCAGGAGAAGGCGGCTGCAATAGAACTGCGAATGCAGTGCCTTGCAGAATCACATGGGCCCAGAAAAAGCTCAATGTGAAAGACCTTCCCTTGTGCTCAGTGCTAACCCATGGGGGTATGCTGAGCACATGCCGATGACGACTGGAAAGATCGTCATCTCGGATAAGCTGGGCTCAGTTCCCCTGGAGGGTGGAATTCTGGCCCAGCAAGGCATCATATCCGGACTGTTATGTCCGACTGAGGAAGGAACCAGCTTCAAAGGAGGAGACAGAGCCGAAGGAGGTCATAGTGATGGACCATGCTAAGGCTCAAGCTCTACTTTCATCCTCGATGAAAGAGAGGGGCTTCTCTAACTCAAAGGTAGCTGCATTGAATAGGAAGCTCCCTTCCTTTGTGTCCTCGCCTACTAGAGCCTTCCCCCTTTTACAGAAAGGGTTTCTGGCTGTACTAAAACCAATCGAGGCCGGCAAGTCTTGCCCCTCCCTAGAGGAGTGTAAACCCTTGTCGCTGGCCCTGCCTATGGACCACAAAGACTGGAAGGACGTCCATCTTACGTTCTCAGTGGGAAAGTTGGAGGCTGATATTGCGGACGTCAGTTCGGGCAAGGACCTCCCTAAGCTGTCTGACTTTCTTTTGCGAAGTGAGTTCGATACAAAAGAAAAGACGACTGCCTCAATGTCTCTTCAGACTACTCTCGAGACGATTGGCAAGTGACCCCAAGGTCCATGAAATGTTCATGGTATGCCAAGCCCTCATCTGGCCACAGTGCACGAAGGACCTTTATGGCTTCGTCAAGGCAAGGAGAGGCTTGTAGGGAGTTCGTGTTTACCTCGGCTACGGTGCGGCACGAGCTAAAGAAACTAATCTCCTCCAACATTTGGGGAAAAGACCTTTTTCCCTACCAACTTGGTCAAAGAAGTTTTTGATAAAGCCGCCTCGGAGAATAGAAACCTTCTCCAGAAGTGGGGTCTGGCTATCAAAAGAAAGTCTTCCCCGGATGAGGGTCCTCAACCAAAGAGGAAGACTATGAGGACTAGGCTACCGTCTCGGCCAGCCAAGCCTCTTAGACAGCAACAGCAACTGCAATTGCCATTGCCCCCAGTGCCCCCAATCATGGCACAACCCCGACCACCTTTTCAGTGGGTACCCCAGGCCGTGTCGACACAGTCCACGCATTCACCCAGCGTTCGAAGGGCAGTCTACTTCCTTTCGAGCAAAGCCTAGAGGAGCGGCCAGAGGCTCGTCTAGACGCCCCTCAAGGGGAAGGGGATTCAGGGGTGGTCGTGTCAGGAAGGCAAGACCTCAGGACGGCAGTCCAAGTGAGGTGATACCGGTAGGAGGGAGACTTCTGAAATTTCGGGATCGGTGGACCTTCGATCCCTGGGCCCACAGCCTACTCAAGAATGGACTGGGCGGGAGCTGGTACAGCACTCCACCCCCGTACCTTCGGTTTTTTCCAACACTCCACCCCCGTTATGGAGGAGTACGTTCAAGAACGGTTGGAGAAAAAGGGTGAAGCCCATCAATTTCTAAGGGAGGCTGTTTTGTGTTCCAGAAAGACTCGGAAAAGCTCAGAGTCATTCTGGACTTGTCGCCACTTAACAAGTTCATAGTGAATTGCAAATTCAAAATGCTAACACTGCAACACATAAGGACCTTACTGCCCAAGAGGGCATATTCTGTCTCTATAGACTTGTCAGACGCCTACTGGCACATTCCAATTAGCCATCGACTCTCCCCCTACCTAGGGTTCAGGCTACAACGAAGACTATACGCCTTCGGAGCCATGCCATTCGGGCTATACATAGCCCCAAGGATTTTTACGAAGCTTGCGAGCGTAGCTCTCAAACAATTTCGCCTAAAGGGAATTCAGGTAGTAGCCTACCTGGACGACTGGTTGGTGTGGGCAGCATCCGAGACAGAATGCTTGCAAGCTTCCAGTCAAGTGATCCAGTTCCTAGAGTACCTAGGCTTCAAGATCAACAGAAAAAGTCTCGACTTTCTCCATCTCAAAAGTTCCAGTGGCTAAGATCCACTGGGACCTTTTGTCACACCGTTTCTCCACCCCGGCGAAGAAAAGGAAGGAGATAGCGGGTTCTGTCAAGAGACTTCAAGATTCCGAAAGGATATCAAGACACGAGCAGGAGAGAGTACTGCGCTCTCTCCAGTTTGCTTCGGTGACAGACCCAGTGCTAAGAGCACAGCTAAAGGATGCAATCGGAGTTTGGAGAAGTTATGCATCAAACGCGTGAAGAGATCTGAGAAGACCAGCCGCTTCGGCTAAGTACTCTTCTCAGGCCTTGGTCCCAAGCCAGACATCTAAAGAAGTCAGGTTCTTCTTCAGCCACCTCCCCCGTCGGTGACGATTCACTCAGACGCCTCAAAGGAGGGATGGGGAGGTCACTCTCATCGGAAAAAAGTCCAGGGGACTTGGTCCAGGCTATTCAAGACCTTTCTCATAAAACTTTCTAGAAGCTAGGGCAGTGCTCCTTACCTTAAAGAAAGTCTCCCCGCGTCATTCGTTCCACATAAAGTGGTAATAGACAGCGAGGTAGTTGTAAGATACTTGAATCGACAAGGATCGAGGTCACCACCTCTCAACCAGGTGATGTTGGCCGTCTTCCGATTGGCGGAAAAGAAGAAGTGGTACCTGTCGGCAGTTCACCTTCAAGGAGTCCGCAATGTGACAGCGGACGCTCTATCCAGGTTCACACCGATAGAGTCGGAATGGTCCTTAGACGCAGGATCATTCTCCTTCATTCTGAATCAGTCCCAGAACTGCAGATAG
Source organism: Palaemon carinicauda (assembly GCF_036898095.1). Taxonomy (NCBI): domain Eukaryota; kingdom Metazoa; phylum Arthropoda; class Malacostraca; order Decapoda; family Palaemonidae; genus Palaemon; species Palaemon carinicauda. The sequence goes on along the minus strand of NC_090750.1, from coordinate 57,052,719 downwards.
ACCTCTTTGCGACGAAAGACAACAAGAAGTTGCCCCTGTACGTGCCCCGTACGAGGACCCCTTAGCGGAAGCAGTGGACGCGATGTCCCTCGACTGGAACAGATGGTCCAAGATTTATCTGTTCCCTCCTCACAACCTTCTGTTGAGGGTCCTCAACAAACTGAGATCCTTCAAGGGGTAGCGGCAATAGTGGCCCACAAGTGGCCGAACAGCGTGTGGTTCCTCCTGGCATTGGAACTGTAGCTGAAGTTTGTACCACTACCAGATCCAGTTCTGACCCAGCGAGTCCAGAAGTCAACTGTCTGCGCTTCATTACAGAAAACCCGGACCCTGCAGTTCATGATTTTCTCTCCCTAGCGGTGAGAAAGCGTTTCGGGATTTCGAAAGCCAGTGTAGACTTCCTTGAGGAATATAAATGCAAATCTACTAGAAGGCAATATGAGTCATCTTGGAGAAAATGGGTGGCCTTTTGTCAAGGCGAAGATTCCGCAGGAGATCTTGACAGACTTCTGCTTATCTTTTTTCCCCACCTCCATGGTCAAGGGTTGGCAGCGAACACGATTTCAGCGTGTAAGTCTGCTTTGACAAGACCCATTCTATATGCCTTCCAGGTCGACCTAGGTAACGAGATCTTTAATAAAGTCCCGAAAGCCTGTGCTAGGCTCAGACCTTCAGCACCTCCAAAGCCCATTTCATGGTCTTTAGACAAGTTCTTCATTTCGCTTCTCTGTTGAGCAATGAAGAGTGTGCGTTAAAGGATTTGACACAAAAAGTTATTTTCCTATTTTGCACTCGCGTCCGGGGCCAGGGTTAGTGAGATTGTAGCCTCTCGAGAGAGGCAGGTCGTGTTCAGTTCCTGGATGGGGAAGAACTGAACCTGTTTCCGGATCCTACGTTTCTCGCCAAGAATGAGTCACCCACCAACAGGTGGGGTCCCTGGAGGATCTGCCCTCTGAAAGAAGATGCATCTCTATGTCCAGTAGAATGCCTAAAGGTCTATCTTCATAGAACTTCAGACTTCAAGGGTGGTCAACTATTCAGGGGAGAAACATCAGGCTCAAATTTATCTCTGAACCAACTCAGAGCGAAAATCACATATTTTATTCGCAGAGCGGATCCTGACAATACACCCGCAAGTCACGATCCGAGGAAAGTTGCCTCATTCTTAAATTTCTTTAATTGTATGGATTTTGAACATCTCCGTTCATACACTGGCTGGAAGTCTTCCAGAGTGTTCTTTCGCCACTATGCGAAGCAAGTAGAGGAACTAAAAGAGATCTGTGGTAGCAGTGGGTCGCGGTGTTAACCCTACTGTTTAACTCTGCGAGGAACAGTGGTCTTAATTGGGACGATTAATTCCAGGGTGAGTGTGTAGTTACATACTGTACTACAAACTAAGTGAGGGCACTGTGTTGCCCATCCAGACTGTTCCATTTCCGAAGGTAAACCTAGCATAAGTGTCAGACATGTGTGCCGAGCGTTTCTAATGCTAATGTCATTGATTTGTAATACAGGCTTTTATGACTTTGATACCTCGGTATCTTAAAAGTGGCATCTAATGTTTTTTCTTTCAACAAACAAGCTCTGTTTACTATCATACTTATGCTTAAAGTTTTGGGTTATCCTCTTCATATATATATATATATATATAATATTGGTTAACCTGTCTATTTATTGCCTGTCAATAATCTGGTTCTTGAGAACCTTGCGTCTCCTTCACCTGTGTCAATTTATTGGTATAATTGAGCATTCATTCTATGTACCTTATCTGGGATAATTCTAATAGAATTGTCCCTTTATGCAAGCTATGTTGCATTGGTTTTCCTCCTATGCGGATATAAAACCTTTGTCCAATACAAGTATTGTGCGGAAAACTGGTCGATATTTCATATTGACGCAGTGGCCCTTTACAAACTATGCTTTACTTAATATAGGGCGAGACCACTAAATTAGCTTGCCTGGTATTCATACATAGATATATGTACTCTTCGAGACTTTTCCAGAGTCTAGTAGGACTCTTCCCTGTAGGGGGCAGGAAGCTCTAACATAGTTTATAGTTAGTTGAAAAGATGTATAACGGTAACATCTTAGGTCTCTAGGTCTAGTCGACCGGGAAAAAATTACCTCCGGGGAGTACGGCACGTTCTGAGAATCCACAGATACAGTAATGCTCTGGTACACTTTCATCAGGACGACATGGCTTGAGCCCAAAAAACGGATTTTGAGCGAAGCGAAAAATCTATTTTTGGGTGAGATGGCCATGTCGTCCTGATGGACCCGCCCTTGCCTTTCTAAGAAAGGGCTGTAGGACCCCTCCCTACATACAGTATCTGTAGCACCTCGTGTACGCTACAAGGAATACAGATGGCGCCAGGATTGGCGCCAGGCACGCATACGAATCGGGGGATAGGGAAGCCTTGGGAGCGGCTCCCCTTTTTCTTTCCCGAATTCGTATCTCGTCAATCACCTCCTACGAGACGAAATCTCTGTTCAGGTCGTAGATTGCCATGTGACGTGTCTAGAATACGTCCTCTGATATGTCGCGATATCCCTTTCACAAGGGATACTCGCTCCAGGAGTTAGAATTCTGGTACCTTAAGGTAAATTCTCTGGGAATATCGCCGTAGTTGTAATATACCCTAGGAAGCTACCCTATAGGAACTTCCATCAGAACGACATGGCCATCTCACCCAAAAATAGATTTTTCGCTTCGCTCAAAATCCGTTATATATATATATATATTTATATATATATATGCATATATACATATATATATATATATATATATATGTATATATATATATATTTATGGATAGAGAGGTATAACTATATATAAATAAATATATATATATATATATATATACATATATATATATATATGTATATATAAATATATATATATATATATATAGATATATATATAAATATATATATATATATATATATACATATATATATATATATATATACATATATACACACACACACATATATATATATATATATATGTATATATAATCATATATGAAATATATAACTACATATATATAATATATATATATACATACATATATATATATATATATATGTATGTATATATATATATATATATACATACATATATATATATATATATATAATTATATATATGTATATATATACCGTATATATATATATATATACATATATATATATATATACATATATATATATATATATATATATGTATATATATATATATATATATATATTCAGAAACAGCCATAAATTCTGTCAAAATAATGAAAGAAAATAAATGTTTTTAGACATCGGCAGACATCGACTTCAGAACTTCAATAATTATGATTTTATGCATTATATTTTTTCATCAAAAATCAATCTTTCACCTCTCTTATTATCGTTTGTGGAAATTATTTTATTTCAGCTTTACGCTTAATATATTTTGCAATATATATATTTTTTTAAGTTATCCCATGTTTTTGGAAAGAGATACTGCCAGTATGAATAGGATAATAATACGGAATTAATATGTCACTTTGGAACCTGATTTTGTATTTTTCAATATAAGGAATTTTATAAGTGATTTTTATCATTCGCCAGAGAAATTAATTATCATATATGTTTCAAATGAAATAATATTCATCGAATTCATTTGGATTTTTATATGAATATCAATCAAATTTTGAATATTTTCCACAGGGTCTTCTTTGTGGTTCATATTTTTATCCTAATATCCTGTTTTCTTCCCACATACTTTTTATCTAAATGGCCTTTTATTCTATAAACATATAAATCTCCTAATACAGTTTTCTCTTGAATTAATTTGTAGCTGCAAAATATTAGTCAACTGTTGGTATTATTTTACATCTACAACCACTCAACACAGTTCTGTCTATAAATGTGCAATTCTGTAGAGCGAAGGTGTGAGTTGATCCACTGGCACTCACACTGGCACTGCATAACTCTTTTTGGGTTTCGATAAATCTTCAAGGAACTGGAACGATGAAATAGACTCAAGTCTGGGCCCAAGGGGAATGTCTGTACTATGGGGACACAGAGAATCCTTTCCATCCGTACCTCTCCTGAATAAAGAAGAGCTCCTTTGGCAGTAATGGATACTGCACTGAGAGCTCTGCTGTGGTTTTGACACAGACATAGGACTTTGAATGTTAGCCCATGTGGCCAATTGTGGGCCTTGCAGTTATGCAGCCCATTGTTCAGTTGGAAAGATTAGCCCAAAGTTTTCTGTGGTGAGAAATCTGTTGTGCTTTTGACACAGACATAAGGCTTGGAATGTTGTTGTTGTTGTTGTAGATTGCTTAGCCCTTATGGCCAATTGTGGGCCTTGCAATTAGGCAGCCCATTGTTCAGTTAGAAAGACCTGCCCAAAGTTTTCTGCGGTGAGAATTCTGTTGTGCTTTTTACACGGACATACAGCTAGGAAGACCTGGAAAACTCTTGACTGCAGTGAGAGCCATGGTGTGCTTTTGACACAGACCAAAGGGCTAGGGACACTTGGGCAAACTTTCGAATGTAGTTAAAGCCCTGGTGTGCTTTTGGTGCAGACCTAGGGCTGTACAAATAAAGCCTTCAGCGTCTCTTGCTGTCTTATACAAGAAACATGCGTTCCAGGATAATTCATTACGGAAATATTGAACTTGAAAATAGAAAATGGGACGTAACAATAACACATTTCAAGGAACATAGACAAAATAATTATTAGACGTTGCTGTAATGGTAATTTGCAAAATGACTGGAAAGGAAAGAGTGCCTCATAAGTAATGATGTAAAATAATGAAAAATGTAAACACACCAACTAAAAAATATTCAAGACTCAGAAGAAATGAATAAGGAGGAGTAAAAAAAGGAAGTACCCGAAACGAAAAAAAAGAGGGAAACGCTACTTTTAAAAAAACAAAAATAAGAATAATAAATAGAAAAAGGTGGACACATTCTGCTATCATGGTAACCACTTTACAGAAGAAAGGGTGAAAACTAGATATCAAATAAATCTGATAATTCTCATAAACCTAATAAGAGAAAGATCTCTCTTGAATAAAGTAATATTTTACCCAGACGGACAACAAAGTCGATCG
>NC_090750.1:56976493-56986493 GCF_036898095.1 Palaemon carinicauda | reverse complement strand
AGATTGTAATAACCTATTTGCGCTTACTGGGAATGATGCTTCATAAATATGTCACCAAGGTTGAATAGCTTCTTTGTTGGAGAACTGGTGAATAGAATCTTTATTGGACTAAAATTTTAATAATAATAATAATAATAATAATAATAATAATAATAATAATAATAATAATAATAATAATAATAATAATAATAATAATAATAATTTTAAAGTTGTTGATAACGATAATAATTTTAAAATAATAATAATAATAATAATAATAATAATAATAATAATAATAATAATAATAATAATAATAATAATAATAATAATAATAATAATAATAATAATAATAATAATAATAATAATCATCATCATCCTCATCATCATCATAATGATGTCCATTCCTTTGAATATGCCCTAAAAACATATATTTTTTTTTTTATGGTGATTTCGGGAACAATTATATTCATTTAACAGATAAATAAGATGGGAGCTTATGTTTTTTTTTTCTTTAAGGTCCAGGGTATAGGAAAGAGAGATGGTTGAATAATGTTCATTCTCATGTTTGTAGATTGTAATAACCTATTTGCGCTTACTGGGAATGATGCTTCATAAATATGTCACCGAGGTTGAATAGCTTCTTTGTTGGAGAACTGGTGAATAAAATCTTTGATGGACTTTGAAGTAGCTTCAGATCCCAATCAATATATTGGGCTACCATAACTTATTCTCGATAACACTAATACTGTATAGATCATCAATAAAGTTGATGTATTTGCACCCTTTATTATATTACAGATATATTTTTCATAGGAGTTAAAGCATTATTACATTTGGATTTGGTGTAAGATACGCGAGCTCTCCAATTAATGAGATTATCAAATATCAAACCCAAAAAATCTTGGAATTAAATTCGATTGGTGCATAATGTGAATTATTGCTTTCAACTAATATTCTTATGGAACATTATTGCATGAGTTTTTTTCTGCAGAAAGCGAATTTTGTAGTCAAACATTATTCGGTATTTTGCAAAACTACCACAGCTACCTGAATTCGTTTATGAAATAGCACCAATGCTAGAAATTTTATCTCTTCCATGGCAGTGAGGGAATGACGAAGGATTGGACAGCAAGAATAGGGACAATTGATAAAATATGGAGGAGATTGCAGTAATAAGAACTTTTGAGCCAAACTGAGGTAAAATGTATTCCTCAGTTCGAGAGCCTTCTTCACCTTGAAAAGGTTTCAAAATGGAAATTATCGTGCCATGCTGAAGCTAGGTAAAAAAAAAAAAAAAAAAAAAAAAAAATTGGCTGATGCGTCCGTTATTGACATGGAAAATATATCGTAAGAATTAAAGTGATAAATAACAATGGTGGAACATCCAGTTATTTGAAACAATAAAGTATAGGCACTGGACATTCTCATTGAAATATTGGTAAGAGAATTATATTCGGAATTGTCTTTTGCATTGCTATAATCTCCATTTTACTACTTCAACAAACTTACTAACATTTGATAATTTCTCATGTTGACGCTAGTGGCTAGGAATAAGAATTTACTTTTTTTCTTAAATTCTCTACAGTGACTGCCAGTTAAAATCGTTTCTTCACCTTATTCAATTCCTGGATATTTACCTCTCATCTTTCTTATACTGTAAACTTAAACGCTAAGCGTATATAGACAACCGACGGAAAAGAATGCAGTCGTTTTATGTTGAATTGTAATATAGTCCTCGCTTCTATCTATTGTTCCTTCAAAATTGTTTCATATTGTAAAAAATACTAGAGGAAATTACTTTCGATTTACTCCCTAATCTTTTTTCTTAAATTCCCTAATTAAAACACCATATTTAGTAAGATGATTTCACCGTCATGCTCTGAAATATACCTTTTCATTTTCGGAATCATGGAGAAAGTTCTCATTGTTTTCTCAAAATTTCATTTCTTCAATCGACTATTTCCTTTTCTTTCAGGTCTTTTTTGAGTAGAATCTTCATGCAAGTAGCTCTGGCAAAGAATTTAGAGAGAGAGAGAGAGAGAGAGAGAGAGAGAGAGGAGAGAGAGAGAGAGAGAAGGAGAGAGAGAGAGAGAGAGAGAGAGAGAGAGAGAGAGAGAGAGAGAGTTTCAAGGAATTCCTATTGCAAGGAGATAAGTTTTCAACTAAAATGCATGAATAGTTTTCACAGCCATGGTTGCTCTTTTAAAATCGACTTTCTTGAAATGGATGCTTTGTTTTAAGAATTTGCCATATACTGTATTAATTGTAAAGGACAACAGTATATCACTAATCCCCTAATGTTGTCTGTAAAACTCAATTCCCTTCGATAAATTGCTACTGAGAGAATTATGATGAATAAAAATACCCAACTGGAACATTTTTTTATTTAGAATAAGATTTTTTCCTTGTGTCTACAAGAACATCATTGGAAAAAAATGGCAAATATGCAATACTGACTTGAAATGTATTTGCTACAGGTGAAATTGGGCGTAAAAAAAAATCCTCTATTTCTTGGTCCGATAATTGAGAGTTAATTCCAACACCAGTGCAGACCAATCTTGGAAGAAAGTTCAAACATCAAATGCTACAACTAAGCACAAGCCCAAGTAAAAGTAACTTTCATAATTAAAAACCCTCATAACGTGCAAAGCACAACGTTACTTGTGGAGAAAAGTTTCTTGAATGATCTTTGGTAGGACTCGGCCAGATCCAATCCAATAATTATAAAAACCATGGTTATGAATACTTTAAAAGATTCACTAGACACTTATAAGAATATTTTGTGGAACGTAGCGTGAAGAGTCAAAATCTTATGAATGGGAGCTAGGCGTGTGGTGAAAAGGGCAAAAAGAGGAGATCTGATTGACTGCATTGATTACAGAAGCAACGCACTTATCCAAGATGTCAGGAAAATATATAGGATGATCATTCTAAATGGTAGAAGTTGTTCTGACCAAATTTTGATTTCGAGATATGTGATACAGCAATATATAGAATATAACATCCCACTTTTGATGGAATTTGTGGACTCTGAAAAAGCCTTTGAGAATGTGGACCGGCCAATATTGTGGAGAGTTCTACGTTCATATGGAGTTCCTATTAAATATGAAAATTAGGTTTTTAAGTCTGTTCATGAACATAGCAAGTGCAAAGTTAAGATGAGATTCAGCAGCTAAAAAACAGACAGAAAAATACTGAACACAAGGCAGAATGATAGAATTAAAAGACTTCTTCTGAATGGATTGATCACCGAAAATCTTAAAAGGCTTTCTCAATAACCCAATTTGTTTCTCAAAAGTATATTTGCTGTGAAGAATCAAACCTAAAATTTTAGGTCATACAGGGTTAAAGAAACATTACAAATGCTGAGATCCAGGTGTTGAGGAGCCACTGTTCTCGATATACTAACAATCATACCATGAGTTTTAGTAGGGGCTGAAATTCATGAACCATGATTTGAACCATGCACTAATGTTAACTTGATCTTTATTAAGGGGTTCTGCAACCCCAGATCTATATTCGGGAGAAGGAATTGTTGCAAAGAAAGTGGCATCGTGAACACATCCAGAGAGAGAGAGAGAGAGAGAGAGAGAGAGAGAGAGAGAGAGAGAGAGAGAGAGAGGAGAGAGAGAGAGAGAGAGAGAGAGAGACAGACTGTTTTGAAAAAAGAGATGGTCTCACTTTCAAATAGAGATGCTTTCTCTCATTGAGGGTGATGGTTTTATAGTAGAGATATCCTCTCTTATGAGGAGAGAGAATGAAAGAGAATTACCATCATTCTCAGAGAGAGAGAGAGAGAGAGAGAGAGAGAGAGAGAGAGAGAGAGAGAGAGAGAGAGAGAGAGAGAGAGAGAGAGAGAGAGAACCTCAGTTTTAAAGATAGAGGTAGATACTTACTCTCAGAAAGAAAGAAAGACAAACTTAAAGGTACAAAGATGGATTGCCCCTACTTTTAGATAGGGAGATAGATGCCTTCATTCTCAACTCTTGAATAAGAAAGCGACTTTCAATGAATTCTGATGTTTTAAAGATATTAATTTGGAATATCCTTTTCTCTCTCTCTCCTCTCTCTCTCTCTCTCTCTCTCTCTCTCTCTCTCTCTCTCTCTCGTCTCTCTCTCGTCTCTCTCTCTCTCTCATGTATGTGCAGCTCGTAATCAATCAATATATCAGTGGTAAAGGTCGATGGTAACTTTTTGGTAATGCGAAAGGAAGAAAGTTTTGTGAGCCGATTGATACTTCCTTTTTTCCAATATTTCAAAATAGTTCTTCATAAAGATGAGAAGGCACCTAAGTGAAGAAAACATTCAAACTAGACCAATTAATAGGAAACATTGAGATTGACAATAATAAGCCTTTAGATGGTAAATTCTTCATTTCAATATAGTTGCCTTAAAATCATTGCTGAAACTGATCCAGTTGAACTGTTTGTTTTGCATTCTATTATTTTGGATTTCCCTATAAGTTTTTACCAGAAATACGTACACAGTCAAAATATATCTACACAATCAGCAGAAACCTAAGAATTCTTGCAGAATCTACCAAAGATCAACTGGTTATTTTCAAATTAACGAGTGGATGTAGCAAAAATTATCATCACCATTAAAAATGCTTGATAATTATTATCGTTTGAATCGATTATGTGAATATAGCATATAACTTTTAGAAAGTAGGAGTCAAATTTATTGGTTGCTAAAATTCCTGATTCATACACACGATTTGCCCATTCACTTAAAACATGGTTAACTAAGCTAATTTCACAATTGGACCCTCTAACAAATATTGCACGAAATTAAAAAAAGAAATCGTATAGGCACCGAGGTTAATAAATGAAACGAACTCTAAAAGAACATTTTTGGGTAAGCAACCCAGAAAGCCACAATTAATATTTTTATATAACTGAAATAATTTATCAATTATAGTTGTTCTCAAAGTTGACTAGTAAGTACCGTTCACATGAAAAAAAATATATCTATATTTGCTGGGGTAAATTAATACTGATAATCTTAATAATACTCAAGTTTACATATATACCATACATATTTCACGCACGCTCGTAAATTTTAACGATATTTTCTGTTTTATTGAATATCTCACTCTACACCTCAGTGTTAACGAAACTGGTTTCATCCTGTCTTTTCATGAATTGATGTGTTTTGGATTTTCGTGACCTTCCTCACATTAGTGACCAGCAGAGTATATGCTCCCTCCCGCCTGCCTCCTCAATGCTTTTGGATGATGCCACCCAAAGAACCTGCCTCTTCGGCACACACCACCTCAATGAAACTGCTAACCTTTGCTAGCAGAGAAGCATTCACCCGGTTCCAACATAGTGAAGTCAAGCTTCACATCCAGGGCCTGACTCACTCAAGCACCATGCATATTATAATCTCGCGGCCATCCCGAAGACACTTTTCGGAAATCTCCATCTGGCTCTTCGAGCAAGGGGACACCCCAATAGCGTATGATGCCCTAAAAAACATACCTCCTGAGTTGCATTCCCCATTGCCATACACCCGCATAGCCAAAAATTTTGAGCTCTCTCAACAGCTATTGGGGAATTAAAAGGCTTTGCTCGCCCTCAGAAAAATGAGCAGTATCGTTCACCTGCAACCTGCCGCATACGGCTTCTCTAGTGAAGTGAATCTATCTCTTGATCTTTGGGTAGGGTGCTTACCCAAATCTGTATATGCTCCCATCCCAAATGTTGATATTTTGATCATGAATGACCTGATGACCAAAGTCGATGCTCTTATGGATAGCCACTTCACCACTTTCAAGACATCAGTCAACGCCTCCCCTCCTGATAAAGAGAACAACTATTCAACATCGATAAAAGTATCATCAATAAGGTAGGCCACTAATGGCCACACCATGACGGGCCAAGAAAAAGCTCACCACCCACCACTCGCTCACTCCCCAACCAATGACCTCTACAGCCATCTGCTGCCGTTATGATACTATCACTCCATATTCAAAGCTGCTGTGAAGAAATGTTCGAACGGTTATCAATGGTCAAAAAATTCTAAGTAGACAATTGCTTGTAGTGGTGGCTTCTTCTGTTACTAATCTTTTCTTTTATATGATGCAGGTATGAGTGTGCGATTTTTGGTAGACACGGGTGCTTGCCGTTCTCCCCAGCCAATGCCATTCACTAGGGCATGACGTAGTTTGTCAAAAATGCCAACGTCCTCCTAGTATGTGCCAACTGATCTGCAATCCCCATTCATTGTAATAAAATATCCCATTAGTGTTTGGAAGAGGAAAATATCAATGGAAGTTTCTTGTTGCTGAGTTCACATTCCCAGGCGTTTGAACATGCAGACAGACTGGATCACTACCCCCTCCCAATCATCACCGATGTGACCTCCAACATGCACAAAGCGAAGGATTTCTATATACTCATTTTCCTAAAGGGGTATTATTTGGTGCCAATGAAGCAAGAAGATATCTCCAAGACTCCCATCACCTCCGCTTCTGGTACATGCACCTTCAATTACTCCTGTTTTGGCTTTCATAATGTTGGGGCTACTTTTTAACATCTTATGGATGCCATCGTAGGGGACCTCCCCTTTTGTGTATGTTATCTGAACGACATGTGTTCTCTTTCTCCAAAGAGGAACACCTCCATCACCTATGCAATATGCTTAATCGCCTACAACAGAACGGTACAAGTGTACCTTTGGTGCTAACAAAGTATTGTTCTAAGAGCACCCTGTCCACTCCTGAGTGAGTCCATCCCCTCCCTGAGAAGGAGGCAGCCGTTCAGAGCTTCCACTGGCCCTCGATCATCGAAGTACTGCAAGAGTTCTTGGGCATGATAAACTATTTATCATCATTCTGTGCCAGCCATCGCCGTCACTTTTGGGCCCCCTCTACGTCTCCCTCAAGGGTAAGTAAAAAGGCCTGATGTGGGGCTCCCTTTAAGAAGTGGCCTTCTGTAATGCCAAGAATTGCCTATCAACTCACTTTCCCTGTGCAAACAGGCACCTCTCTTTTTCATCAATGCCAGGGACTTTGTTATTGGTGCAGTACTCGAACAGATGATCCATATCTCGCCCATCCAATTGGCCTTCTTCAGTAGAAAACTGTTTAAGGTAGAATCCGACAACTCTACCATTTGACCGTGAAATGCTGGAGGTTCACTTGGCTGTCAGTCACTTTTGCCACTTCTGGGAAAATACCCCCTTCGTCGTTCTCTTGGATTACATGCTTCTAGTGCACGTCTTCACTTGACAGTCCGACGCCTGGTCCGGCCGTCAATGCTAACATCTCTGCCATGGCTGAATACTATTTGCACCCTTCAAAACGTACCTGGGAAAATGAATCCCGTTGCTGATGCCCTGTCAAGAAACACAATGGCCGCCATTCACCTGAGATTGGAATACAACACCTTGGCAGAAGCCAAACGAAAAGATCCAATGCACCAAGCATGTAGGACATCCAGCAAATTTCTCTGTTGGGGAGACGTCCCTCTAGATGACTCATACACTACCCTCCTCTGTGACGTCATTACTGGCAGACCTAGACTGGGATACCTGCTTCTATTCACCGAAAGGTGTTTGATTTCATTCTTAACCTTTGACATACATCGCACTGATCTACTGCACAGATACTGGAGATGGAGTTCAATTAGCTGAACATCAGTGAGGATGCTAAGGAATTGGTCCGTTACTTTGACTTCATGCCAAACTAAAAATTGTATAGATATACAGATTCAGGAATGGGCAATTTTTCCTTAATCAAAACGTCACTTTGCCCACATTCACGTTGATGGAGGTGGGACCCTACACATATCTCAAAGACATCATTACTTGGTTACTGCCATCGACTGCTCCACTTGTTGATCTACAATGTCCGCCTCATTGGCATATTTTCTGCCAGATGACCCACCTGCAGTACACCTCTCAAGAGCAGGCCACTCTATTTCACATGTATTTCATTTTTAGGGGGAGAGCGATGTACCACACATGTTTCACACACTTATTCATTGTAGAGGTATTTTCTTTTTTGTTGTATCTCTCTCTACTCCCCACTGATAACAGAACCGGTTTCAGCCGTCTTTTCATGAATTGATGTTTTTTTTTTTTTTTTGTTTTTTTTTGTGACCTTCCACTTAAAGTCCTGTATATAAGCCTTTTGTCTGTTAAAATAAAGTTAGTTACATTCACCTTGTCTCTCAGTTATAACCTAACTGCTCGCTTCCACACATATATCTAAAGGGTCAATATTTCATAACCATATGTTTATAATTGATGTTCAGAATATGTTAAGTTTCAAAATAACAAATATCAATAGGACAACAAGGGGTTTGTCAAATGAAACATCCATATGAATTTACGAACATATTATTAGAGAGGAAAAAATAACTTTAAATAGGTCACACTACTTATCATGACATCCGTTTCTCAGCTATGAAAATAAGAAGCCTAATAACAACATACGAAGGGCAAAGTATCAGGGCAGAAGTAATGACAGTTCCATCTAAATATATTGATGGTAAACTAATAAAGATATACATTTTTTCCTCTCTCTTGCTCTCTCATTTTAAAGTTATCAAAATATAAAGAAGTCCTTGTCTGGTATATCACCGAGAGATGTGCTTTCCTATTACCTCACACTAGCACTCCCATTCTATGACCTCACTAATCTTGATCTCACTTTTTGGGAACAAATCCACCCCAGTGTTTTCCCTCATCTCCCTTTATCTTCTCTGGTTATAGAAAGATTAGATTCATATCAGTCACCTGAATTGCTAAAGGAAACGATAGTATTAGTAAGCGTCACATTCATGAAGAATTATTTTGCAAGTTATTTCGGTCAGTATTTGTCAATGCCTAACAGTAGTTTGCAGAATTTTTCAAAATATTCTATTATGATTGAACACTACTGCATAAAAATGCATATTGATCAGTGTAATGAAATTTACTTTATCTCATAGCAATGAAGAGGATTATTATGATTATGGTGAACCCTGAAAAAGGTTTATGAAAAAGGAAGTAATCAAAATTTTATGCTGAATGCACATGAGTTATATCATTCATTTATCAATTTACGGGAAATTAATAACATTGCATTTTTAGATTCTCGTTTTGTAGATATTTATTTCCAGTAATCATCTTTCACTCACACAATATACAAGTTCCACATAATACTATTCTAGTTAATATAATCAATTGTCTAAATTATCTTCAGGCGAGAAATTAAATTAGAATTTACAGCAATTACATTATATCCTTTGAGAGAGGAGAGGAGAGAGAGAGAGAGAGAGAGAGAGAGAGAGAGAGAGAGGAGAGAGAGAGAGAGAGAGAGAGAGAGAGAGAAGAGAGAGGAGAGAGAGAAATTCATGGTAACTGTGAAATTTGTATGATTATCTTGCAAGTCTCATGTTTCCAATAAAAGAATGCGAAAGTCGTAATTTCCTTACTTCGTGTAATCAAAGCAAAGGGAATTCTCAAGATGAAGATAAGAATTTCCAAGAAATAATTGTTAGATATTAACAATAGGTATTAAGCACAGCTGAATTAGCGAAATCAACAATGCAACTGGATTATTTACTTTTACAGTTTTCATTTAGACTCTAGAGACATCTGACGAACGACGAACGATTTCCCACGAGTGTCGGACTTCTTTTCAACCTAACTGTACATACACCTTTTTCCCTATTTGAACGTTGACTAAAGGCAACGAGTATTATTTTCTTCCCTTACCATAGGTAGATATATTTTTTTTTCACCTTGAGAATCCTATAAAGTGGGCTCAAAGACTCCTGTTATGTACATGGAACTGGTTGTAAAGAAAGCTATTTCACGGCAACATTATTATTTGAAATAAAAAATTTGCTTACGATTTTGCTATTTAAATATAACCATCCGAAAAACAGACATTGTATGCTAATCTAATGCTACATGAATTTATCATACACCAAGTTCTATGAGGGCACCATTCCATACAGACCAATCTAAATAAAGTATAACATATTATTCTTAAATTGCATAACCATTAACAAGAAGTTATTCGCTC